>NC_056741.1:1035401164-1035426164 GCF_019279795.1 Protopterus annectens
TTTATATATATATATATATATATATATATATATATATATATATATATATATATTTATAAATACACAAATACATCTACATATTTAACTACATATTCTGTAATGTTGAATGATATTGCTGGATGCTATATTTGTGGAAACATCAGGGTTATATATGTCTGTGGTGGCTTAGTGGTAAATCACATTGGCTATGGTGTGCAGGCTCCTGGCTTCGAGCCTTGCATTGTTGCTGGCCAGAATGAGGCCTGTGGGATACGGAGTGGTTGAAGCACTTTTACGCAGTTGTCAGCGGGCTTGCACGACGGTAAGCACTGCTAACTTCCGGTGACATCCGCTTACACATGGTTAGCCTCACTATTGCTTACTCTGTGTAAGCACTGCTTTCCGTCATGCAAACAGACTTGCACCTGCTTAGTTGTGCATATTTATCCTTACTACTGATCTATTTTTGACAGTAATAGTCTACTGGTTCTTGGGGAGGTGGTGGATTTGGCAAGTGTATGGGGTTATCATTCATTACACTGCTTACTACTCCAGTTCACACATATATGTTATTTATTAGGTTATGCAACAAAATATATTAATTATAACAGTGATTTGACATGGAAATGGAATGTACTGCAGTGGGACTTGAACCGGGATTGACTGCTTATGAGGCAAACACTCTGCCCACTACAATATTTGCTGTACTGCTTCATTTGCACATATCCTGCTTTTTATCATCCTTTTGCTATTTCACCTACATTAACCGTAGCTAAGCGATGGGCACACCCGCACACCTACGGTTAGCTTTAATTGAAGTTTTAAAAAATATAGATGGGTTTCTTCTTTTAATTTATATGTCCTGTTGCTGTTGTACACATTGGGATCTATTGGTGGGGATATGAGGACAGCTGTGAGCCATCTCACTCATTTCTTAACAGCTTCTACTGTTCGACATTGCAGGGGCATGTTTATTCTGAGAGCTCTGCTCTCAGACATGCCTCCTGCACTTGTATACGCTCAGTGCAAGCCTAGGAGCTTGGCCAGCGCGCCTTCATTACTATGCATGGCGCGCTACCGTCCTGCTCCTAAACGGGTACTTCCATGGAGGACTAAGCTAGTCTTGCACGGGAGTTTAGTGAATCCAGGGGAAAACAAACCATCCAAAATCAAGGTAAAGCAGCTCCACGGCAACAGCTTATCACAGATCCAAATTTTTATTAAATGGAAATGTTAAAGGATCATAATATCAGAGCTCTCGTCTGCTTCTGCATACTTCATCAGATGCAAATGGATAAAATCAAACAATGAATTTAAATAAATAACACCCATCAATGTATTGGTACACATCCACCCTTTCTAACAGCATTTAAAGTGGCCCAACTCCTTTTTTCCATTAATCTGCACAACAGATAAATACAATGTATAACAATATTTTGTAACTTTAAAAGTTAAATATATATTGATTGTGAATACCCATTTACATTTTATGTTTTTATACTTTTATTTTTATAAAATATTAATTTAAGTAGGAAAGTTTTATGTAAGAAACATACTAAAAATGTGTCTTTAATACAAGTATTTTAATATTGTTATACACTGTATTTACTCGGTGTGCAAATTAAAGGAAAGAAGTATTGGGCCACTTTAAATGTTGTTAAAGTGAGGTAATACATTGATATGTATTATTTATTTAAATTAATTTGTTTGATTTTAACCATTTGTATCTGATGAACTCTGTAGAGATACAAATGGATAAAATCAAACAAATTAAATAAATAATACCCATCAATGTACTGGTACACACCCACCTGATGAAGTCTGCAGAGAACCTGCTCACTAGCCCAGAGGACATCAAAGGCAGATGGAAATAGTATTTCCAGCAGCTTCTGAATGAAGAAAACCCCACAGAAGCTGTTCATCCCCTGAAACAGCCTACGATGAGAGAAGAAGAGGAGCCCACCCTAGAAGAAATAAGAACAGCACTTAGGAAGATGAAGTCAGGGAAAGCAGCAGGCTAAAATGAGGTCACAGCAGATATGATAAAGATGCCGGGTGAGATAGGGGAGAAATAGCTCCTGAGGGTACTAATAGTGTGGAGAGAAAGGCGTATCCCAGATGACTGGAGAATAAGCATACTCATGCCAGTGTACAACAACAAAGGGGACATCCACAACTGTGGCAGTACAGAGGCATCAAACTCCTATCACACTGCATGAAAGTTCTGGAGAGGGTGATTGATAAACGGATACACAGAGTAGTAGAATGTAAGATGGGAGATGAGCAGTTTGGATTCAGATCAGGATGCAGCACAATTGACCCAATGTTTGCATTGAGATAGATTCTTGAGAAGAAGCTAGAGATGAGAAGAGAGTCCAACTGGGCATTCCTAGACTTGGAGAAAGCATATGACAAGGTCCCAAGAAAGCTAATCTGGGCAGTACTGCAGTGGTTTGAAGTCCCAGAAGCATTGGTAGAATTAGTGCAGGCTATGTACAAGGACCCAATGACTCAAGTACGAACAGTGTTCATCCTCACAGAGGGGTTCCCAGTGGATGTGGGTGTACATCAGGGTTCAGTTCTGAGCACACTGCTGTTCATACTAGTGATGGACTACATTAGCAAACAGGTTGGAGGGGACGGATCAACAAAGCTGCTGTATGCAAACAATGTGGCAGTACAGGCAGACTCTAAGCTACAACTTCAGCAAAGGATAGGAGAATGGAATGCAAATCTGAAGGCACGTGGGATGAAACTAAGCACAGATAATATGGCAGTAATGGCAGCAAATTGGAGAAATCAGAAGAAGCTGAGAATAGAGATAGAAGAGAAGATAGTGGAACAGGCAAACAGCTTCAGGTATCTGGGAAGAGTAGTTGAGGAGAAGGGTAGTCTGAATGAAAAGGTCAAAGCTAGATTCAGAGGGGCTGCAGCCAACTGGCATAGAGTATCAGGTGTAGTCTATGACAGAAGAACGCCAAAGAAGCTGAAAAGTAAGGTGTACAAGACAGTGGTGCAACCAGTACTACTGTATGGTACAGAAACCTGGGCAGTAAAGGCAGAACAGTTGAAGTAGCTAGAGGTGATGGAAATGAAGTGCCTGAGATGGGATGGTAGGATGCACACTGTGGGACAGAAGAAGAAATGAGCACATAAGAGCAGAAGCCAAAGTAGCTCCAATTGCAGGAAAGATCAAAGAGAACAGAATACGGTGGTTTGAGCACATGTGTAGAAAAGCAGAAGACAATCTGGTGAGGAAGATTTCAGACAGACAAGAAGAAGGTATGAGGAAGCGAGGACATCCAACAAAGAGGTGAATGGATTTTGTGAAGGAAGTTTTGCGACAGTCAAGCATGAGTGTTGAAAAATGCAGGAGTGTGGCACTGAATCGAGAGAGTTGGCGACAGTTAACACGATACACTGACCCCATATAGAAAAATGGGATAAAATGGGGCTGATGATGATGATGTTGAAGTCTGCAGAGGCAGATGAAATCACTTATATTACGATTCTTTAATGTTTGCATTTAATAAAAATTTGGATCAGTGACAAGCTGTTGCCATACAACAAAACTCATATTTAAGTGAAATTAGAGGATATGGCAGTGAAGTGCCCCAGTGGTCCATTTTATGTCCATATCTTTCTCGTCTGTGCATCTTAGATATAAATGTACCAGCTGATGTATTCTAATGCATGTACACCGATGTCTAAAGACGTCAGAACATGTGACATTAAGGGAAGATCAGCCGAAGCTCCCAGATTGTATGGACTGTTTATATGAATGGGCAGAGACTTATTAGCTAATAATAGACATTAATACGATAAAGTTTACGGCTTTGGGGCTTTATTATTTTAAGATTAAAGACAAGATTAGAGGTAACATAGCTAAATATGCCCCACTGTTTAAGGACTTCAATATTTAGGATGAAGACACACCCAGTTTTGATTTTCACATAGATACTGTCATTCAAGGAAGTAGTAAAATCATTAGATACATTAGGGACTGGGACAGTTTGGCCATGTTACTTATCATGGCCATCTGTGTCAATTTATACAGCCAAGCAGTTCTCTAAATCACTAAGCAGCATAAATCACTGACTGCAGGTGGAGGGCACATGGGAGACTAGCATCAGTCACACTCCCCAGGAAAGTCTCTCTACCCTACATCATGGCCAGTGCTACAGCCCACCACAGTGATTGTTCTGGTTTTAGAAAATCACTGACATGAGCATGTCTCTAAATTGGAAGGCATTACCATGAAAGCTTTGTTACTTGTGGAAGGTCTTTCCGAGTTCTAGCCATAATCTTATTAGGAAAGTCTAGGAAATCTTCATCCCTTTAACATCATATTTATTTAAGCTTCATGAATAGTGTAATTTATCAAGCAGATATTACTATTTTGTCATGTCTTCTCCATTGAATTGGCTTGGGTCAACAGTTTGAATAACCCATTCTGCCTCTCCCACCGTACAGCACATTCATTTGAAGAATGTGACCCATATGTTCAGTTTTTCGTAGATTTGCACTTCTCTCTGGGGACTTTATCATGTTCCACAACAAGCTCAATGGGATTTAGCAGTGTAGCCATGAGGTTAGTGATCTGGACCTGGTGTGAATTTCAGGACATTAACTATCAAGATATGGTTTCTTTGATTCAAGGCATGTGTCCAGTGCCCTGCAGACTGAATTCTGACCACACTGAACTTGTTCATACTTTTGTTGAGGTGGCTGGTCCTTTCCAGGTTGTTAATGTTTCCCTTACTCCAGTTTTGAAGAGACAGCCTTTTGATACTGATGACCTGGATAACTACTGCACTGTCTAGAATGTACCATTTATGGATAGTCTGTTGAGAAGGTAGTTTGAATACAGTTGCAATTAGTACTTCAGGAACACCAAATCCTTCACCTTTTAACTCTGGTTTATGCGCAAGACAAAGATTATCACAAAATCTCACTGATACTGCCTTTCCTTGATGTTTGGAGCTTTGTATACAGTCATTGGTTCATTTGCCTCCTACCTCAGAACCCACTGCCTTATTTCAGGTGTCCATTCTTCATAGGTATTTCTTGTTACATCTGGTGTTCCTTGGCATTCCATTTTAGGCTAGCCGTTGTGCTTCGTGTATATGTTAACACTGGGGGAACTCATTAGACAGTGTGAGAGGTCTGTGCTACCACTGTTGTGCACATATTTAGTTATACCTCTCCTTTCCTCAGCCCAGCATGCTTGCCGTAAATTCATTAGCAGAGAATGTAGCATCCAGAATTTGAATGACTGATCATCACTTATGGCTCAGCACATCCAAAAATATTACCATAAACATTCTTGCCATCTTAAAGCATTCTCATCTTCCAACCCTGGACAAAATTATTATAAAAATGGTGATAGGCTGACCTTTGTGAGCAAGTCAGACATCTTGGTGTCATTTTTGATGACTTACTAATGCAAAGGACCAAGAGTCTGCTGTTTTAAAGTCTTCTTATTTCCACCATCAGATTTATATTTCATGTCAAGCAATGCCTCCATTCAGATGACCCTACGGTGGATGTTCTGGCCTTGGTATCCTCTTGGCTTGATTGCAATAATTCCTGCTATCAGATAGCTATCTTGATCACTGTCAACAGATACAAAATTCTGCAGCGTAGCTTACAGGGACTACTGAACTTGAATTTGTTATTGGCATACACGGGAAAATTCTGGTATAGGTCTATATGGCTACACATAACACATTTCTATGGGAGCAAAGAAAATACGTATCAGGTTAGACTTTTATGAACATTTAGGATTAAAAACAGAACAACGAATTGTTTCAGATAATCTTTGTTAATACAATTTGTAATTAACCGAATGTTGTACTGACATGTCTAGTGGAGCTTTTCTCCCCAGGCCCCCACTGAAAACGGGCTCATTCCACCCCAGTGGCACTCCTGGTAAACAAATGTAAATAAATAAATAAAATAAATAAATAATATAGTGAGATGCTAGGATACATTAGCAGCTGATGTTAAAGACAGCAAAGGCAAAAAATATTTAAGATGAAATGTGATGACTTGCATAGGAATGAGAGTTATATGATATGACAGGCTGAAAGGGATATTTAGGCGAAGCTTGAGATATTATTGTATTTAATTGTATTTTGAGGCTGTAAATTAGTATTTGCTATCCTTAGTATGCTGCACACTAATCTGTTTTTTTATTTAAAGCATTCCACATTTGCTTCAGTGATACTTTCATCATTTACTATATACGTTCGTTCACCACAGACTCCATGGAATAACGAGTTTTGAGGATCATGACACAGAAAGTCTAAAAGACAAAGCAATCAGAGAAAACACCTAAAGGCAAATTATCTAAATGAGCAGGGAAACCAAGAATGAAACATAAAATGTCAAACAGCATTGTTAGTCACAGCTGGTTTGCAAAGATTAGAATGTATTAAAACATATGTTTCCCTCATATTTCATAAAATATCTTCAGCAACAGATTTTAACAGTTTTCATTCTTATACTAGAAAGTAGTTTGATGCCCGTGGTGGTGGTGCAGCGGTAGCATTGTCGCCTCACAGTAAGACACTGTTCGATTCTCAGCTAGAGCGTCTTCTGCGTGGAGACATGCGTGAATGAGTGTACCTTTTTTAAAGGTTGTGAGTCAGGACTGGTAACTCGGCACGTAAAAATCAACTACCAGTCATTAGCGGACCGGAGTTCTGCTGTGGCGACCCCTAAACGGGAAAAGCCGAAAGACACAACAACAACTAGAAAGTAGTTTGATATGAAAACATGGTCAGCAAAATTACATTTTATATGTGTGTGTGTGTGTGTGTGTGTGTGTGTGTGTGTGTGTGTGTGTGTGTGTGTGTGTGTGTGTGTGTGTGTATGTGTGTGTGTGTGTGCATTAACATCCCAGTCATATGAAAGTAAACAAGTACTTGAGGCAGAAAAATAAATAGTAAATGTTTCTAGCAATGCTAAAAACTCAACAGAGACATGAATCCATGATCATAATTTGAAAGAATATACTTGTACTCCAACCTTTTGCATTTCACCATGCTATCAGAATCTCTCCAAAGAAATACATTTAATACCTAATCGCTGAGTTGTTTCATTTTCCAGTTGTTAATTCATTTTCTGTTTAGTCAGCCATGCAAATTACTTTGGAGTAATATCTGTATAACTACAAATACTATGTATATCTGCTAGTAAAATATCACTGATTTAAACAGGCTGTTGGTTTTCAAGTTCCATGTCTAATAATACCATAGCTCTATGCTGTGTATTTTATTGCTAGTTTCTAATGAGCACATCATTTGACTGTTTGACAGTCCTCTCAGTAACCTAAGAAGCTTAACAGACTGTCATTGTTTGTCAAAAGGATGCTTCATTCATTTGATAGCTAGTATGTTGATGCAGGGGATCAGAGATCCAACAGCACATTGAATGAAGACTGCATCTCAGTGCTAGGTCGAATCATGATATAATGTAAAAAAGATTCCAACTCTATTATAGTTTTTGTTGTTGTTTGTCTTTCGGCTTTTCCCGGTAAGGGGTCGCCATAGCGGTACTCCGGTCCTCTAATGATTGACAGTAGATTTTTATGAAATGCTGAGGTGCCAGCTCGACACCCAACTCTATTATAGTAAAAGAGAAAAGTAATCTATATTTAAGCAATTATCAATGTTGGGGGTATAGGTTGTGCAGGAAGCCTGATGCATCTGGCAAAAACACAGGTGTGCAAATATTGCAAAACACATACACTCAGCACTGGTTACTTTATTTTACAGTTTTGCAGGACTTCATTCACATTTCATAACACTTGCAACTATAAGCATTAAGAAAAACAGCCCCTTGTTTCCCAAAGTGACAGGAAGCATTCTTTGTTACGTTGCACATGTGACAGGCAAACACATGGTGCACAACTTCTCATCTGAAAGAACAGGAAAAATATGCTCACTAAGTTAGTCCATTGACACCTAATTCTTCTTGTAATCTAATCAGTTTTCTATACAGCTTTTAATCTAAAATGTCATTTGCTATTATGCTTTTGCATAAGCAGCATTAAACAAAATACAGCAGTGAGCCATAAATTCTAATTAAAACAGGAATGCCATTCATGAGCAACATCCAATGCATGAAAAAAAACATTTTCAGTTATGATTTTTTTGCAGCATCTGAGAAGTCCTGTTAAAATGTGTATACCAATTGCATTTATGGTGTATGTAAGTCTTCCTTGAATTTATAAAGATTCTGATAACATCTCGCAATTCCACATTCAATTTACTATTAAGTTTCTGCTGCTGAGTTTAATTACAAACGGTTCCTTATCATATTCTTCAGTAAAGTGTCAAAAGCAGTGACAAAAACTCATAGTAACATTTTAAATATTGCCAATGCTTACTTTTAAAGTTGATACAAACATAATATGCTTCTATAAATGCCTGAACGAAATAAATGCATAATACAAAAAAGGGGGCATTCGATAACAAATCGAAAGTAGCATTAAGTGAAATCACATGTGAAGTAGTTACTTCCCAGAAAAGGGTACATAGATTCATAGGTTCATAAGTGTGTACTAGGCTAATGGCCCTGGAGCCTTTACAAGCCTAGCCCATAGGATTACCATGGCATCATGCCACCTGACCTTAGTTCCCAGTGCCTCTGTCAAGTAGAGGCACTGGAGTGATCCCCGGAGTGAATTTTCTATTTCCTATCCACTCATCAAGATTTCTCTTGAAGAGGGCCAGTGAAGTGTTCTGTTTGATATGTAAAGGAAGTATATTCCACAGCATGGGCAGTCTCTGGGTTATGAACCTGTCCCTCCAGCATGTTCTGTTGGTTGCGGTAATGAGGTTGAGGTCTCCGGAGTGTGTGGTGCGGAGGGATTGGGATTTCTTTAGATGTAGCATTTCTAACAGAGCTGGGTTAGGCATGGCTTTGTAAGTCAAGCAGAGATTGCTTCTAAGTAGGTGATATGAGACAGAGAATAGTTGGAGTTTTTTTAGTGTGTCCATATAGCACAAGTGCTTAAGGCATAGGATTCTCTTTGTGACATACTTTTGCAGCCTTTCCAGTTGTTGCAGGTGTCTAGTGAGGTACATGCCAAATGGGGCATTGTACTCGATAATTGGCCTAATGAGGGAAGAGTAGAAGGAGACAATGACCTTTTTCTTCCTGGATGCAAAATCCTTAGTAACGAGATGTGCTACATAGAAGGACTTTCTGACCACAGTGGCAATGTGGTAGTCAAAAGTGAGGTTGTTGTCAACCTGTGTTCCCAGATCTCTTATAATGCCTTCTGTGTTCAGTGGACTATAATCCATGTGGAAGTTCATGGGAACTGGGTTTTTCCCAAAGGCGATGATGACACATTTTTTGGCATTGAGCTTAAGGCCATGTTTCTGAAACCAGTCGTAGGTCTCAGTAAGGCCTTTCTGTAGGATATCAACATCACTTGGGGAGTTAATAATGGCTCCCAACTTGCAATCGTCTATGTAATTTGTCAGCCAGAGTCCCTTCGTGTAAACCTGGACTTCTGAGAAGTAGATACCAAACAGGAGACAACCCAGGACCAATCCACTCATGACTGGTCTGCAGTTTGACTTAGAGTCAGTTACTTTCACACTGTAGGTTCTATCTGTGAGCCAGTTTGCAACTCACCTAGGGATATAGGGGTTGATGCCTAGCTTAGTGAGTTTTTCTATGATTCTTGACTGGGGAATGGTATCAAAGGCCTTGGCCAAATCAAGGTAGGCTGTATGAACCATCTTGCCTTCATCCACAGGTCCGGTGACTGACTCAAAGAAGTTGACCAAGTTGAGCAGGCATGATCTACCCTTCACAAAACCAAACTGTGTGGGATCCAGAGTTTGGAGATTCCCTATATCCTTGTTTATTAGGTCCATGATGATGCGTTCCATAGCTTTGCATATCAGACCTGTCAGGCTAACCGGGCGATAGTTCATAGGGTCTGTAGTCTCTCCTGCTCTGTGAAGAGGGATGACTATAGCAGTGCTCCATTTGGCAGGGACAAAGCCCGAGGTGAGGCTGTGATTGAACAGTACACACAGGTGAGGTGCCAGTTCACCCTGTAGTTCATGTACAACAGTGCCAGGTCTATTGTCAGGTCCCACAGAAGCTGTAGTCTTGGCCTTGGACAGTGTTGTTTTAACCTGTGCAGCAGTAATACTGGATGCCTGGCAATCTACTGGTATTGTGATTGGTCCTTTGGGGAGGGAGAGAGGGGTAAAGTTGGCACTGAATCTGTCGGCCAGTATATTGGCAGTATCTGTTGGCTCGGTATAGGAGGTACCATTGTGCAGTAGCTCAAAGCAAATCTGGGTATTGCCATGGAGATTCTTTACATAACTATAGAAGGCCTTGTTGTTGTCTTTACTATCTGCTGCAATTCTGTTTTCATAGCTAGCTAACTTCCGGTGACATCCGCTTACACATGGTTAGCCTCACTATTGCTTACTCTGTGTAAGCACTGCTTTCCGTCATGCAAACAGACTTGCACCTGCTTAGTTGTGCATATTTATCCTTACTACTGATCTATTTTTGACAGTAATAGTCTACTGGTTCTTGGGGAGGTGATGGATTTGGCAAGTGTATGGGGTTATCATTCATTACACTGCTTACTACTCCAGTTCACACATATATGTTATTTATTAGGTTATGCAACTAAATATATTGATTATAACAGTGATTTGACATGGAAATGAAATGTACTGCAGTGGGACTCGAACCGGGATTGACTGCTTATGAGGCAAACGCTCTGCCCACTACAATATTTGCTGTACTGCTTCATTTGCACATATCCTGCTTTTTATCATCCTTTTGCTATTTCACCTACATTAACCATAGCTAAGCGATGGGCACAGCCGCACACCTACGGTTAGCTTTAATTGAAGTTTTAAAAAATATAGATGTGTTACTTCTTTTAATTTATATGTCCTGTTGCTGTTGTACACATGGGCATCTATTGGTGGGGATATGAGGACACCTGTGAGCCATCTCACTCATTTCTTAACAGCTTCTACTGTTCGACATTGCAGGGGCATGTTTATTCTGAGAGCTCTGCTCTCAGACATGCCTCCTGCACTTGTATACGCTCAGTGTAAGCCTAGGAACTTGGCCAGCACGCCTTCATTACTATGCATGGCGCGGTGCCGTCCTGCTCCTAAATGGGTGCTTCCATGCAGGACTAAGCTAGTCCTGCATGGGAGCTTAGTGAATCCAGTGGAAAACAAACCATCCAAAATCAAGGTAAAGCAGCTCCCGGGCAACAACTTATCACAGATCAAAATTTTTATTAAATGAAAATGTTAAAGGATCATAATATAAGAGCTTTCGTCTGCTTCTGCATACTTCATCAGATGCAAATGGATAAAATCAAACAATGAATTTAAATAAATAACACCCATCAATGTATTGGTACACATCCACCCTTTCTAACAGCATTTAAAGTGGCCCAACTCCTTTTTTCCATTAATCTGCACAACAGATAAATACAATGTATAACAATATTTTGTAACTTTAAAAGTTAAATATATATTGATTGTGAATACCCATTTACATTTTATGTTTTTATACTTTTATTTTTATAAAATATTAATTTAAGTAGGAAAGTTTTATGTAAGAAACATCCTAAAAAATGTGTCTTTAATACAAGTATTTTAATATTGTTATACACTGTATTTACTCGGTGTGCAAATTAAAGGAAAGAAGTATTGGGCCACTTTAAATGCTGTTAGAAGTGGTGGGTGTGTACCAATACATTGATGGGTATTATTTATTTAAATTAATTTGTTTGATTTTAACCATTTGTATCTGATGAACTCTGTAGAGATACAAATGGATAAAATCAAACAAATTAAATAAATAATACCCATCAATGTACTGGTACACACCCACCTGATGAAGTCTGCAGAGAACCTGCTCACCAGCGCAGAGGACATCAAAGGCAGATGGAAAGAGTATTTCCAGTAGCTTCTGAATGAAGAAAACCCCACAGAAGCTGTTCTTCCCCAGAAACAGCCTACGATGAGCGAAGAAGAGGAGCCCACCCTAGAAGTAATAAGAACAGCACTTAGGAAGATGAAGTCAGGGAAAGCAGCAGGCTAAAATGAGGTCACAGCAGATATGATAAAGATGCCGGGTGAGATAGGGGAGAAATGGCTACTGAGGGTACTAATAGTGTGGAGAGAAAGGCGTATCCCAGATGACTGGAGAATAAGCATACTCATGCCAGTGTACAACAACAAAGGGGGCATCCACAACTGTGGCAGTACAGAGGCATCAAACTCCTATCACACTGCATGAAAGTTCTGGAGAGGGTGATTGATAAACGGATACACAGAGTAGTAGAATGTAAGATGGGAGATGAGCAGTTTGGATTCAGATCAGGATGCAGCACAATTGACCCGATGTTTGCATTGAGATAGATTCTTGAGAAGAAGCTAGAGGTGAGAAGAGAGTCCAACTGGGCATTCCTAGACTTGGAGAAAGCATATGACAAGGTCCCAAGAAAGCTAATCTGGGCAGTACTGCAGTGGTTTGAAGTCCCAGAAGCATTGGTAGAATTAGTGCAGGCTATGTACAAGGACCCAATGACTCAAGTACAAACAGTGTTCATCCTCACAGAGGGGTTCCCAGTGGGTGTGGGTGTACATCAGGGTTCATTTCTGAGCCCACTGCTGTTCATACTAGTGATGGACTACATTAGCAAGCAGGTTGGAGGGGACGGATCAACAAAGCTGCTGTATGCAAACAATGTGGCAGTACAGGCAGACTCTAAGCTACAACTTCAGCAAAGGATAGGAGAATGGAATGCAAATCTGAAGGCACGTGGGATGAAACTAAGCACAGATAATATGGCAGCAATGGCAGCAAATTGGAGAAATCAGAAGAAGCTGAGAATAGAGATAGAAGAGAAGATAGTGGAACAGGCAAACAGCTTCAAGTATCTGGGAAGAGTAGTTGAGAAGAAGGGTAGTCTGAATGAAAAGGTCAAAGCTAGATTCAGAGGGGCTGCAGCCAACTGGCATAGAGTATCAGGTGTAGTCTATGACAGAAGAACGCCAAAGAAGCTGAAAAGTAAGGTGTACAAGACAGTGGTGTGACCAGTACTACTGTATGGTACAGAAACCTGGGCAGTAAAGGCAGAACAGTTGAAGTAGCTAGAGGTGATGGAAATGAAGTGCCTGAAAAGGTAATAGGAAGCACACTGTGGGACAGAAGAAGAAATGAGCACATAAGAGCAGAAGCCAAAGTAGCTCCGATTGCAGAAAAGATCAAAGAGAACAGATTGCGGTGGTTTGAGCACATGTGTAGAAAAGCAGAATACAATCTGGTGAGGAAGATTTCAGACAGACAAGAAGAAGGTAAGAGGAAGCGAGGACATCCAACAAAGAGGTGAATGGATTTTGTGAAGGAAGTTTTGCGACAGTCAAGCATGAGTGTTGAAAAATGCAGGAGTGTGGCACTGAATCGAGAGAGTTGGCGACAGCTAACACGATATCCTGACCCCATATAGAAAAATGGGATAAAATGGGGCTGATGATGATGATGATGAAGTCTGCAGAGGCAGATGAAATCACTTATATTACGATTCTTTAATGTTTGCATTTAATAAAAATTTGGATCAGTGACAAGCTGTTGCCATACAACAAAAGTCATATTTAAGTGAAATTAGAGGATATGGCAGTGAAGTGCCCCAGTGGTCCATTTTATGTCTATATCTTTCTCGTCTGTGCATCTTAGATATAAATGTACCAGCTGATGTATTCTAATGCATGTACACCGATGTCTAAAGACGTCAGAACATGTGACATTAAGGGAAGATCAGCCGAAGCTCCCAGATTGTATGGACTGTTTATATGAATGGGCAGAGACTTATTAGCTAATAATAGACATGAATACGATAAAGTTTAAGGCTTTGGGGCTTTATTATTTTGAGATTAAGGACAAGATTAGCGGTAACATAGCTAAATATGCCCCACTGTTTAAGGACTTCAATATTTAGGATGAAGACACACCCAGTTTTGATTTTCACATAGATACTGTCATTCAAGGAAGTAGTAAAATCATTAGATACATTAGGGACTGGGACAGTTTGGCCATGTTACTTATCATGGCCATCTGTGTCAATTTATACAGCCAAGCAGTTCTCTAAATCACTAAGCAGCATAAATCACTGGCTGCAGGTGGAGGGCACATGGGTGACTAGCATCAGTCACACTCCCCAGGAAAGTCTCTCTACCCTACATCATGGCCAGTGCTACAGCCCACCACAGTGATTGTTCTGGTTTTAGAAAATCACTGACATGAGCATGTCTCTAAATTGGAAGGCATTACCATGAAAGCTTTGTTACTTGTGGAAGGTCTTTCCGAGTTCTAGCCATAATCTTATTAGGAAAGTCTAGTAAATCTTCATCCCTTTAACATCATATTTATTTAAGCTTCATGAATAGTGTAATTTGTCAAGCAGATATTACTATTTTTGTCATGTCTTCTCCATTGAATTGGCTTGGGTCAACAGTTTGAATAACCCATTCTGCCTCTCCCACCGTACAGCACATTCATTTGAAGAATGTGACCCATATGTTCAGTTTTTCGTAGATTTGCACTTCTCTCTGGGGACTTTATCATGTTCCACAACAAGCTCAATGGGATTTAGCAGTGTAGCCATGAGGTTAGTGATCTGGACCTGGTGTGAATTTCAGGACATTAACTATCAAGATATGGTTTCTTTGATTCAAGGCATGTGTCCAGTGCCCTGCAGACTGAATTCTGACCACACTGAACTTGTTCATACTTTTGTTGAGGTGGCTGGTCCTTTCCAGGTTGTTAATGTTTCCCTTACTCCAGTTTTGAAGAGACAGCCTTTTGATACTGATGACCTGGATAACTACTGCACTGTCTAGAATGTACCATTTATTGGATAGTCTGTTGAGAAGGTAGTTTGAATACAGTTGCAATTAGTACTTCAGGAACACCAAATCCTTCACCTTTTAACTCTGGTTTATGCACAAGACAAAGATTATCACAAAATCTCACCGATACTGCCTTTCCTTGATGTTTGGAGTTTTGTATACAGTCATTGGTTCATTTGCCTCCTCCCTCAGAACCCACTGCCTTATTTCAGGTGTCCATTCTTCATAGGTATTTCCTGTTACATCTGGTGTTCCTTGGCATTCCATTTTAGGCTAGTCGTTGTGCTTGGTATTTATGTTAACACTGGGGTAACTCACTAGACAGTGTGAGAGGTCTGTGCTACCACTGTTGTGCACATATTTAGTTATACCTCTCCTTTCCTCAGCCCAGCATGCTTGCCGTAAATTCGTTAGCAGAGAATGTAGCATCCAGAATTTGAATGACTGATCATCACTTATGGCTCAGCACATCCAAAAATATTACCATAAACATTCTTGCCATCTTAAAGCATTCTCATCTTCCAACCCTGGACAAAATTATTATAAAAATGGTGATAGGCTGACCTTTGTGAGGCAAGTCAGAAATCTTGGTGTCATTTTTGATGACTTACTAATGCAAAGGACCAAGAGTCTGCTGTTTTAAAGTCTTCTTATTTTCACCATCAGATTTATATTTCATGTCAAGCAATGCCTCCCTTCATATGACCCTATGGTGGATGTTCTGGCCTTGGTATCCTCTTGGCTTGATTGCAATAATTCCTGCTATCAGATAACTATCTTGATCACTGTCAACAGATACAAAATTCTGCAGCGTAGCTTACAGGGACTCCTGAACTTGAATTTGTTATAGGCATACATGGGAAAATTCTGGTATAGGTCTATATGGCTACACATAACACATTTCTATGGGAGCAAAGAAAATACGTATCAGGTTACACTTTTATGAACATTTAGGATTAAAAACAGAACAACCAATTGTTTCAGATAATCTTTGTTAATACAATTTGCAATTAACCAAATGTTGTACTGACATGTCTATTGGAGCTTTTCTCCCCAGGCCCCCACTGAAAGCGGGCTCATTTCACCCCAGTGGCACTCCTGGTAAACAAATGTAAATAAAGAAATAAAATAAATAAATAATATAGTGAGATGCTGGGATAAATTAGCAGCTGATGTTAAAGGCAAAAAATATTTAAGATGAAATGTGATGACTTGCATAGGAATGAGAGTTATATGATATGACAGGCTGAAAGGGATATTTAGGCGAAGCTTGAGATATTATTGTATTTAATTGTATTTTGAGGCTGTAAATTAATATTTGCTATCCTTAGTATGCTGCACACTAATCTGTTTTTTTATTTAAAGCATTCCACATTTGCTTCAGTGATACTTTCATCATTTACTATATACGTTCGTTCACCACAGACTCCATGGAATAATGAGTTTTGAGGATCATGACACAGAAAGTCTAAAAGACAAAGCAATCAGAGAAAACACCTCAAGGCAAATTATCTAAATGAGCAGGGAAACCAAGAATGAAACATAAAATGTCAAACAGCATTGTTAGTCACAGCTGGTTTGCAAAGATTAGAATGTATTAAAACATATGTTTCCCTCATATTTCATAAAATATCTTCAGCAACAGATTTTAACAGTTTTCATTCTTATACTAGAAACTAGTTTGATGCCCGCGGTGGTGGTGCTGCGGTAGCGTTGTCGCCTCACAGTAAGACGCTGTCCGGTTCAATTCTCAGCTAGAGCGTCTTCTGCGTGGAGACATGCGTGAATGAGCATACATTTTTTGAAGGTTTTGAGTCAGGGCTGGTAACTTGGCACGTAAAAATCAACTACCAGTCATTAGCGGACTGGAGTTCTGCTTTGGCGACCCCTAACCGGGAAAAGCCGAAAGACACAACAACAAGTAGAAATTAGTTTGATAAGAAAAAATGGTCAGCAAAATTACATTTTATATATATGTGTGTGTGTGTGTGTGTGTGTGTGTGTGTGTGTGTGTGTGTGTGTGTGTGTGTGTGTGTGTGTGTGTGTGTGCATGCATGCGTGTGTGTATTAACATCCCAGTCATATGAAAGTAAACAAGTACTTGAGGCAGAAAAATAAACAGTAAATGTTTCTAGCAATGCTAAAAACTCAACCGAGACATGAATCCATGATTATAATTTGAAAGAATATACTTGTACTCCAACCTTTTGCATTTCACCATGCTATCAGAATCTCTCCAAAGAAATACATTTAATACCTAATTGCTGAGTTATTTCATTTTCCAGTTGTTAATTCATTTTCTGTTTAGTCAGCCATGCAAATTACTTTGGAGTAATATCTGTATAACTACAAGTATATCTGCTAGCAAAATATCACTGATTCAAACAGGCTGTTGGCTTTCAAGTTCCATGTCTAATAATACCATAGATCTATGCTGTGTATTTTATTGCTAGTTTCTAATGAGCACATCATTTTATTGTTTTATAGTCCTCTCAGTAACCTAAGAAGCTTAACAGACTGACATTGTTTGTGAAAAAGATACTTCATTCATTTGATAGCTAGTATGTTGATGCAGGGGATCAGAGATCCAACAGCACATTGAATGAAGACTGCATCTCAGTGCTAGGTCGAATCATGATATAATGTAAAAAAGATTCCAACTCTATTATAGTTGTTGTTGTTTGTCTTTCGGCTTTTCCCGGTAAGGGGTCGCCACAGCAGTACTCCGGTCCACTAATGATTGGCAGTAGATTTTTATGAAATGCTGAGGTGCCAGCTCGACGCCCAACTCTATTATAGTAAAAGAGAAAAGTAATCTATATTTAAGCAATTATCAATGTTGGGGGTGTAGGTTGTGCAGGAAGCCTGATGCGTCTGGCAAAAACACAGGTATGCAAATATTGCAAAACACATACACTCAGCACTGGTTACTTTATTTTACAGTTTTGCAGGACTTCATTCACATTTCATAACACTTGCAACAATAAGCATTAAGAAAAACAGCCCCTTGTTTCCCAAAGTGACAGAAAGCATTCTTTGTTATGTTGCACATGTGACAGGCAAACACATGGTGCACAACTTCTCATCTGAAAGAACAGGAAAAATATGCTCACTAAGTTAGTCCATTGACACCTAATTCTTCTTGTAATCTAATAATTTTTCTCTACAGCTTTTAATCTAAAATGTCATTTGCTATTATGCTTTTGCATAAGCAGCATTAAACAAAATACAGCAGTGAGCCATAAATTCTAATTAAAACAGGAATGCCATTCATGAGCAACATCCAATGCATGAAAAAAAACATTTTCAGTTATGATTTTTTTGCAGCATCTGAGAAGTCCTGTTAAAATGTGTATACCAATTGCATTTATGGTGTATGTAAGTCTTCGTTGAATTTATAAAGATTCTGATAACATCTCGCAATTCTACATTCAATTTACTATTAAGTTTCTGCTGCTGAGTTTAATTACAAACGGTTCCTTATCATATTCTTCAGTAAAGTGTCAAAAGCAGTGACAAAAACTCATAGTAACATTTTAAATATTGCCAATGCTTACTTTTAAAGTTGATACAAACATAATATGCTTCTATAAATGCCTGAACGAAATAAATGCATAATACAAAAAAGGGGGCATTCGATAACAAATCAAAAGTAGCATTAAGTGAAATCACATGTGAAGTAATTACTTCCCAGAAAAGGGTTCATAGATTCATAGGTTCATAAGTGTGTACTAGGCTAATGGCCCTGGAGCCTTTACAAGCCTAGCCCATAGGATTACCATGGCATCGTGCCACCTGACCTTAGTTCCCAGTGCCTCTGTCAAGTAGAGGCACTGGAGTGATCCCCGGGATGAATTTTCTATTTCCTATCCACTCATCAAGATTTCTCTTGAAGAGGGCCAGTGACGTGTTCTGTTTGATATGTAAAGGAAGTATATTCCACAGCATGGGCAGTCTCTGTGTTATGAACCTGTCCCTCCAGCACGTTCTGTTGGTTGTGGTAATGAGGTTGAGGTCTCTGGAGCGTGTGGTGTGGAGGGATTGGGATTTCTTTAGATGTAGCATTTCTAACAGAGCTGGGTTAGGCATGGCTTTGTAAGTCAAGCAGAGATTGCTTCTAAGTAGGTGATATGAGACAGAGAATAGTTGGAGTTTTTTTATTGTGTCCATATAGCACAAGTGCTTAAGGCCTAGGATTCTCTTTGTGACATACTTTTGAAGCCTTTCCAGTTGTTGCAGGTGTCTAGTGAGGTACATGCCAAATGGGGCATTGCACTCGATAATTGGCCTAATGAGGGAAGAGTAGAAGGAGACAATGACCTTTTTCTTCCTGGATGCAAAATCCTTAGTAACGAGATGTGCTACATAGAAGGACTTTCTGACCACAGTGGCAATGTGGTGGTCAAAAGTGAGGTTGTTGTCAACCTGTGTTCCCAGATCTCTATAATGCCTTCTGTGTTCAGTGGACTATAATCTATGTGGAAGTTCATGGGAACTGGGTTTTTCCCAAAGGCGATGATGACACATTTTTTGGCATTGAGCTTAAGGCCATGTTTCTGAAACCAGTCGTAGGTCTCAGTGAGGCCTTTCTGTAGGATATCAACATCACTTGGGGAGTTAATAATGGCTCCCAACTTGCAATCGTCTATGCAATTTGTCAGCCAGAGTCCCTTCGTGTTGACCTGGACTTCTGAGAAGTAGATACCAAACAGGAGACAACCCAGGACCAATCCACTCATGACTGGTCGGCAGTTTGACTTGGAGTCAGTTACTTTCACACTGTAGGTTCTATCTGTGAGCCAGTTTGCAACCCACCTAGGGATATAGGGGTTGATGCCTAGCTTAGTGAGTTTTTCTGTGATTCCTGACTGGGGAATGGTATCAAAGGCCTTGGCCAAATCAAGGTAGGCTGTATGAACCATCTTGCCTTCATCCACAGGTCCGGTGACTGACTCAAAGAAGTCGACCAAGTTGTGCAGGCATGATCTACCCTTCACAAAACCAAACTGTGTGGGATCCAGAGTTTGGAGATTCCCTATATCCTTGTTTATTAAGTCCATGATGATGCGTTCCATAGCTTTGCATATCAGACCTGTCAGGCTAACCGGGTGATAGTTCATAGGGTCTGTAGTCTCTCCTGTTCTGTGAAGAGGGATGACTATAGCAGTGCTCCATTTGGCAGGGCCAAAGCCTGAGGTGAGGCTGTGATTGAACAGTGCACACAGGTGAGGTGCCAGTTCACTCTGTAGTTCATGTAAAACAGTGCCAGGTCTATTGTCAGGTCCCATAGAAGCTGTAGTCTTGGCCTTGGACAGGGTTGTTTTAACCTGTGCAGCAGTAATACTGGATGCCTGGCAATCTACTGGTATTGTGATTGGTCCTTTGGGGAGGGAGAGAGGGGTAAAGTTGGCACTGAATCTGTCAGCCAGTATATTGGCAGTATCTGTTGGCTCGGTATAGGAGGTACCATTGTGCAGTAGCTCAAAGCAAATCTGGGTATTGCCGTGGAGATTCTTTACATAACTATAGAAGGCCTTGTTGTTGTCTTTACTATCTGCTGCAATTCTGTTTTCATAGCTAGGTTTAGAGGATTTGATGAGGGATCTCAACTTTTTGTTGAAGCTGATAAGGGAGTTTTTCCAGTCTTGGGACTTCACCTTATTCTGCATCAGTTTCCTTCTGCTGTAGAGCTAGTTTATGGCAGGGGATCACCAGATTGGCTTCCTTTTTTTGGAGGAGAGTATCTTGGTTCTATTGGGTATGGTAAGATCCATGCATTTGTGTATGTGTTCGTACAGTGCATTGGTGTATAATTCGGCAGTCATGCAACTATTCTCCATTTGCATAGGTGCCGTGAAGTTAGCCACCTCTGTTTTTAGAAGCCCAAAGTTAGATTTGGAGACGTTTTTCATGGTAGTTACCTTTGCGGGGAGGGTCTAGATTTCATGGTGATTAGTTTTTAGTTGAATCTAACCAGGGAGGAGTTGACTATTGGAGTAGAGCAATGGTCACCCATGTTTGCAATGACCAGGTCAAGGATGTTGTTACCTCTAGTGGGGGTAAGAATGAGCTGGTCCAAGGCATTGGAATTAATGAATTCCAGGAAACATTGGGCAAGTGTATTGGTACATGAGTAGTTTTCCCAGTTAATGGAGGGGTAGTTGAAGTCACCCAGAATGAGAGTATTAGATTGGACCGTAATATTCTCCAGGGTGCTTAGGAACAGAGTGTGAGTCTTGGGACATGGTTGGGAAACTATAACAGGCTATGACCTAAATCGCTGTCTTACCCAATGTTAGCTGCCCCTGAAGTATCTCTGATATGTTATGTTGAGCTACCAGTCTGGAGGTGTGTTCATCCTTTATGAATATCGAAACACCACCACCTTTGGAGCTTCGGTCCAAGTTCTGGGGCCGAAAGGTGTGAAATGAGTTATAGCCTAGTAGTGGAGGGGTGCTTCCTGCTGCCTTGAACCAGGTCTCTGTTACACCACAAATGTTGATGTTCAATGTTGATGTTCTCCATTTTAAGGAGTGCTTCGAGTATTTTGAGATTTAGACTTCTAGCATTGAGCAGCATAACACTCAGATTGCATTTGTTTGTAGCTGTTACAGTAGTAATTTGGCCTTTGAAACACCACCTAAAAAAGGCACTATAGGGGTGGCAAGAGCCTTGACCAGTATCTGGAAGCCCAGGGGTGACAGATGCAGGCCATCTGTGGCAATGATTGAGGTCTGTCAATCATGTCATCCCAGGCAGACAGATACTGGATTTCCTTAGAATAATACCAGAAACTTAGCCAATTTCTGAAATCAATCATTTTCTGCTTGTACTGTGCTATCATTCTGTGTGATGGTAGGATGCTGCTCAGGGTTAGGGTCATACCCTCCTGGGCTACATAATCCGAGAGCTCTTCCATGTCTCTTTTCATGTAGTCAAGGGAGGTACATCTCAGGTCATTCACACCCACATGTACAATGACAGAGTCATACTTGTACCTGTTGATGAGGGACCTCAGTGCATGCGTTATGTGGCATATTCTGGCACCTGACAGGCAGCTGACTGTTACTTTGTCCTTATTCAACCTAGTGAGTGGGACATCAGTGTGCCTCACTATCGAGTCACCTATGACTAGTGTGCTGGGCATGCTACTTTGCCTTAGTGGCTTTTGTTGAGTGGCACATTGTTTAGAAGAGTTATGTGTCTTGTGATTAGTGTTGTGTTGTGTTGTGTTGGTCGAGTGCATTTCTGCCTTGCAGGTCTCTGCTGTTTGGGTAGATTTTTATTGAGAACCTCTGCGAAGGTGGGTGTGTGGTTTGTGTTTTTATTTGAAGGTTTGCTGGTGTGTGTTCTGGAGGGCTATTTGTTCCATGTGGTGTGGTGCAAGTGTTGACCTTCTCCTCTTGACCAGCTATTCCGGTCTTGGCTGGAGAATGCGTGGCTTCCAATTTAGATATATAAGTGCATTTCTCACAAGTCTGAGGGTTGGGAGATAAGAGGATGGGTTGTCTGTGTACATGAGGCAGTTGCTACATTGCCTCAGGATGCCCAATTTCACCAGGTTAATAGGAGAAAGCACAGGGAACTGACATTTAGACATGCCTGGAGGGGTGGGCATTAATAATAAGTATTAGAGCTGTTTCCTTGTAGAACATTTAGTGCTGGTAGCACTTTTGTGTGCTACAATAATTGCTACAAGAAGTCTGGTATGTTAAAGTGCTAGACTAATAAGCTAGTAAAAGCACAGGAGAAGAGAGAACTAGCAGATCTAAGGGAAACATTGAAGAGCAGACTTTGGCACCTCTCAGAAGCTTACAAACAGTCCTGGATACAGCAAATCTGTATATGGACTAGACTAGTTACAAGAAAGGTGGGAAACAAACGCAAACACAGGCTTTTAAACCAGAAAGTTGAAAGAGATGGAAAATCTGCCCAAACAGCCAATAAACTACACATTCTGGGCCAGAAACCACTCCTCTTGTGGTAGATAGGCTACCTAGTGCATA
Organism: Protopterus annectens; assembly: GCF_019279795.1. Lineage (NCBI taxonomy): Eukaryota > Metazoa > Chordata > Ceratodontiformes > Protopteridae > Protopterus > Protopterus annectens. Next base: position 1,035,424,080 of record NC_056741.1, read on the forward strand.
CCACTACCACTGATAAGCTAGAAGGCTTCCCTCCAACACAAAAAGGCTTGGGGGGCTCAGAAGTTTACATAAAGTCCTGGATACAGCAAATCTGTATCTGGACTAGACTAGTTACAGGAAAGGCAGGAAAAGCACAGACGTGGGCTTCTAGACCAGAAAGTTGAAGGAGATGGAAAAAACTGCCCAAATGGCCAATAAAGTACAATTTCAAGGCCAGAAACCATTCCTCTTATGGTAGATGGGCTACCTAGTGCTTACCACTCCAACTGACAAGGCTTCCCTCCAATACAGAAAGGCTTAAGGGGCTCAGAAGCTTACAAACAGTCCTGGATACAGTAAATATGTATCCTGACTAGACTAGTTATAGGAAAGGTGGGAAACAAGTGCAAATGTGGGTGATTCAGAGATAGATGTCACATAAGAAAGAGACGAGTGTGTGTCATGTGCAAATGACCACATAATGGCATGCACGAGTGCCATTATGCTGACTGGAGACATCTCACATGCAAATGATAAAATCTAACATGGCACTGTGACATGAATAAAACTAGCACAATGAAACACAGTGATAATCCCTTCTGAACATTAACATTTTCTGAAGTACAGGAGTGGCACTTGTGTTATGATGAGTAGTGTCAGCATTTTACAGAGCAGTATGTGTTATAGGCAACCTTTGAAGCCAGGGTCCACAATGTTATATGCCATTGCCGCCATATTGCAGAAGGCTTCACAAGCAGCTAACATACCATCTCATCTATAACCAGAACATGGTTGACTGTTACTGTGTGGACAGGAAACCATGTAAGAGTTAGGAGTAGACTTTAGTCACCCTTACATGGAATCAAATGGGATGCCTGGATTACCTATCTGAGTGAACCCAAAGGTTTGTGAGGCACTGATAATCTTTCTCTTGAAGACTTTTCAGTATTCAACAAGGGACACATTAGGAATTTAGTAGACAGTGACCTTGCAAATTCCACACCGCTTCTTTGACATGATGCCGCAGGCTGTGAAGGAGTGTACTTGGCTTCAACAGACAACAGAAGTGAAACCCGCCATTATTCAAGCATTTTATGGCATAGCACATTTGACCTTGGAGCCATTGACTTCACCCAGATTTCAATCAGAACTTCCCCTGCTCCATATGATGTCTAGTACGGCAAGCAGAATGGCTTCCACTCAAATAATTTCCAGGTGGTGTGCAATGTGCAGAATATGATGTACAGAGTGCCTGTACTCCATCCAGGCAGTTCCCTTGATTTCCATATCTGTCAGATATGTGACATATACCAGCATTTCATGCATGGTGACTTTCTGTAGGGTCATCTAGTTTGTAGACATACATATTGCCATCTACAGTTTTCTCGAAAGGCTCCCATGAATGTAGACAGCATATCACTCATAATGCTATTACCTGTGACTACCACTCCTTCTCAAACTTCCCTAAGTCACTCCCCACTTCCGTTGTTACTAAGTAACACATTTTTAGACTACTCTTAAAGACCAAGACCACTTTCTCTATGGGTCCAGATAACATACTAGTTTGTATAATAAACAGTGTTAAACATGCCCTCTTTGATCCCCTCTTCATAGTGTTAGCCTAAGCCTTGCTAAAGGCTATGTTCCTGAATCCCGATGCACTGCTGTAGAAAAGACTTACTGTGGACAGTATATGTATATATATGTATTTATTTATTTAAGTTTGATGACTGGGAAGTCCATTGGGCCATAAAGATCCCATTTTCAGTCGAGACCCGGGGATAAAAGCTCCAAATATTTACATATTACATGTTACAAAAGAATAACAAAGATTTGTATAGAATAATTAAAACATTTACAGAAGGGGGCTGTTGTTCTGGCTCTGTGGGGTAAATGAGGTTTTGTCAATAATAGAGTTTTTGGTAGGGGAAAAGATCATTAGTTTGGTTTTATTTTCATTTAGAGCTAAGTGGTTGGACTGCATCCAGGTTTCGGTTTTTGCAAAGGCTGAGCAGATGGTAGTTGAGCTGTCTGCATATTGGATGACAGATGACTCTGCGATGGAGTTGTGAAAGTTGTTAATAAACAGGTTAAAGAGTAGAGGGC
>NC_056741.1:1035431164-1035478664 GCF_019279795.1 Protopterus annectens
TCTAGTGATGGGGTAACGTTTCCATGTTATATGAACTCTGGCCAGATAATCCATGTGGTCCAGCACTATCATGTCTAGAGGCTGCCTGTCCAATAGATGGTTTACCAATTTGCGAGCTTGTATGGTAGCCTCTGTCTAAGGAGGCATTAGAAAAACAGTTTCCATGATCCTGGGAAAGCCCCATTACAAGGCACTGCCCTCAACAGGGCAAAATGGTAATGAAATGGCTTGAAAATATGGGGACCTTGAGTGCCTGGCCTGGGTGCATGCTCCTATAGTGGATCCTGACGTGTATAGCTTGTTGCCATGAGAGTTTCCATGCCTAGAGCCCAAGGAAGATATAGAGAGATAGTGTCAGTCATGCTGTCCCTCAACTGCTATGTGTCATCTGCATTCATTTGTGTTATATTGGTGCATTCTGACTCCACTGTTGGCATAGCCATCATAAGCATTTCAGTATCCTCATGGATGGCAAGTGTGTCACCACTCTCCACAACAGATATGTCTGCTGCAGATCCCTGCATGTCACGTCACTCTGCATGCATTGTAGAATGTCACCCAGTTCCTGCAGTTGTTGCATTTCATCAAGCCATGTATCTCACTCAACATCTCTGCATTGTGTGTATTGTGATCATCTGCTTCTGAATCACTGACTTTAACATCTATGTTAAGAATGATAACCAGATCAGTGAATGTCCTGGATTAATGGCTGTGATGGTTGCCTTCATACACTTCTGCCCTATGGTTGTTGCAAAAACCTCAGAGGTAGACTGTGCCTCATTGACGCCATCTGTCATGGTGATGGCTGTGTAGCTTGGGTGTGTCTAAAATACAGAGGGCATCCTGTGGTAAGCACAGAAGATGACACAGTTTCATTTTACTCTTCCACAAATTATTTCAGATGTAGATGATGCATATGTCTGCCATTGTTAGTATTACTGATAGTGCCACTGTGTTATCACACCATGGCATGCACACATGGTGCCATTATCTTCAGCCCCAGGTGACCCACATACATCAGGCATGATCTGTCCTGCTGTTCAGGATCTTCTACCAGTGGAATCTGTAAAAGCATAAAGTTAACTTACCTGTGGCAATGTTGAATCGTAGACATCACTCATCCTTTTGCAGCACAGACTGCTACATGCCAATTAGTTACATATTCTAAGTGCACATACATACACTGTAGTACAGGTCTTCATATTAGAATCTCCAATGTACTTGAAGAACAATATGTGCATGTGTTCTGCTAACTAACTCCTCTGTACTAGTGAGTCACTATGGGGAAGAGATAGAGCAAGCTAGTACTAACCTTGTTCTTTCTCTACTGATAAAGGGACATTTGTCACCAGACTATCTTCCACATCCAAGCCACTACCAGGGATGCAAGCTATCTCACCTGCCCCAGCAGTAATTCTCCATATCTGTAATACACCTATGTATTGCTGTCCCTCCATAGTAAGACAGACTGATTCCCATCTCAATAGACTGGACAGAGACAGGGTGATAAGTTGATTTTGGTTTGCAAAGATGTCTGAGGTCTCAAGGTCTTTAGGATCCTTGCATCACACAAATATTTCTATGACATGGTAGTTATACATGTTGGGGTGAATGACTTGGAGTACAAAAGCCAAGGGATCCTGCTCAGAGACCTGTCAGAGCTCTTAGTCTATGACAGAAGTGCAGACAAAACTCTGATACTGAACAGAATCCTTCCTTCTCAAAGAATTTCTAAGTACAAAGAAAAGATGATGATTAGCTTCAACAACTGGCTGAATAATGAATAATAGCTGTCATTCTATGAGGATGCAGTATGTGCCAGCACAGCACCAAACGCTTTACAGACGTTAGTCTGCTCCTCTAGTTCAATGGCTCTTGCATGACAACTAAAGACTTTTCTGCCCCACAGTGTCTTTTTTAAGCAGAGTCCACCTAAAAGCCATTCCAATATAGCAACATATCAAAACCTAAATAGCATGAAACTAAGGTTGCTCTGTTCAGTGCTAGATGTTTCAACAACAAGCTGCTTAACCTTGCCACTATATTTGGAAGGTGTCCGTATATGTGTTATCGCTGAAATCTGCTTTAAATGTACAGAAGGCACTGCCTCCATACCTGGTTATTGTTCCTACCACTCTCAGACTCTATAACAACTCTTGGCATATCCATATTTGTTAGAGTCCATATCACCTCTAGACAATTTCAGAGAGACCCACTTGGAGTGCTTATTAAACTCCAGGTTATTGAACTCCAATAGTTACACTAAATAAAAATATTTTATCACTTTGTTGTTTGTTACATAACACCTTCCACGTCCACTGCAGTTCAAGTAAGGTTCCTAACCGTGCTAGAAAAACTCCTCCATAATACAAGTTCCATTATTTTAAGCTACTTTAACTACCCCTAAATGAATTTTGTTACCTACACATCCAAAAAGATTCTGGATCTAATAAACAAAAATTCTGTGGATCAGATTGCTACCAATTCAACTAGAAGCTGAAGTATTCTTGAGCTAGTCCTTATGGATAGTTTCATTGTGCACAAATCCCCTCGTAATTCCTTCTTTAGTTAACCACATGCTAGTAATGTGATTATCCAAGTCCATTGAAACAATACATCTGGGTTCAAAAACTTCACACACAAATCTCATCAAATGTTATAATGAAGCATCTAAATTCACTTTTAGTAGCATCATTCCTGACATTGCCTCAGCAGATATATTTGCAAAGGAGATTTATTCCCACCTAGATAAATGTATAGAACTGGCAGCTCCATCCAGATTCAAATACAATGGGACATTTATTAAAATCAAACTACACTGCTGGTCCACCAACATAAATAAAATCTACAATTAAAGAAAAAATCAATAAAGAATACAGCAGATCTCTAGATCTGCAGGTTCAGGAAATAGGATATCAGAAATCTGACAAAAAAAATTGAAAAGCTATATCTACTAAAACAGCTCAAGAATTTTAGTTATCATATGAAGCCATAGGCAGCTAAAAATCCTTCTTTACTTACACTTGGAAACTAAGAAACAGCAGACAACACTGCATAGAACTCATACAATATAACACCACCAACTCAGACTCAGTTGATATGGTCAATATACTAGCAAATAAATTCAGTGCAAACTTTCCTCCTGACATGACACTACTCTAAGCCCCTCTATCCATGATTCTTTCAGCCCCTTCCACATGCTCATTAAACAACATGTACTGAAAGTATTGTCTATGTTCAAAAACACTACCACCATATGACTGTATAATCATAGCAAGATATCAGATAAAAATTACTAAAAATGTCTGGCTCCCAACTGAACTGTCAGCACTCAAAATGCAGTGACGAAAAGCTGAAAAAAAAGACTGAAAACCCAGAGAAGAGTGAATCTCGAAAATCACTATTTTCTTTAAAATTCCTTTTCATTGGGGGAGCAAGCCCCCATGCACCCCCACCCCCAAACTTATATATACTAACTCCAAGATCACCATACCTTGGAGAAATGGCATCTCAGACTTAGTACATGTAAGTCCGTTCATTCAGCCATTCACTCACTGTATTTTGGGACTCACTCTAGCAGGGCCAAACATTTCAAATAGTTACTAAAATGCCCTGGTGGAACAGCTCTAAAATCCATTTAGCCAGAGCCTAGCAACAGGCTCTATCCTGAAAGTATTACACACAGCGCTGGAGATGCCACTTAATAAAAGTGACTCCAATACAGTCCCTGGAAATCATAGCCTCATTAGCCTGACATGTGGGGCACATTATAACCAATCTGATAAACTTTGATATTAAAAATGCCATCTGGCTAGACCCACAGAAATTTGGCTTTGCAAAAGCTAGATCCAGTCAAATTAATCTGTTGAACTTTTTTAAAAGGGTAATACAGGCTGTTGACAGTAGTCACTCTGACCACAGCTTACCTTGATTTAGCCAAAGCATTTGATGTCATCCACAATGCTAACATAATAAGCTAAATGCATTGCAAAAACATCCATATGTGGTAAGAAAGATAGATAGTTGGTTAAATGACAGGATCCACATAGTGTGGGAGGCAGGGGCATTGTCAGTGAACATGAAGAAACCAGTGGTGTTCCGTAATGCTGAGTACTGGGGCCACTCTTTCTCGGTGTTTCTTTTCCATCCTCAAGATCAAGAACTAAGACTTCTGGATAGTCAGGTTTGCAGGTAAGTACAAAATGAGAGTTGTTGTCAAATCCTTCTCTGATGTCCAAGTTCTCCAGCAAGAATTTTGACTTGTAAATACCCAACATGCTGAAAACTAGAATAGCATGCAGTAGAGAGAATATCACACTTCAAAATGAAATTGTGGTTAGAGACCTTCAAACCTGGGTTGATAATTTCCTCTCTTTTGATCACCAGGTAATACCACTTGTCAGAATTCTGGTTAGTGTAGCTTCTTGCCAAAGGAATATCATACAGATATAAACATTTTTTCACTCTTTATATTCAGCACTGTTCATGCCAACTATGGAGTACAATGCTCCCTTTGGGATGTACCTTACTAGACATATCAAGCAACTGGAATGTCCCCAGATCTTCTTAAACAAGAAAATCATGGGCTTTAAAACTCTAAGCTGCCCAAAAATAGTTGAAGCACTGTCCCTTTTCTTATAGACTCGAAAGAGGGGACCCATGCCTTTTTTTTCCATGCAGTCAGAGATACGATGGTCCAGGACAACTTGTACTTGCAAAAATGAAACAGGTCCATAAATACTAGAACCAGGGATCTAAATCAACTTCAGAAGATAAGTAAGGCAAGGTAGAGGGCAAATTCATTAATGAGTGCCTCTCTCTTATTTACAATTGACTTTCTGTCCTTCAAACAGGAACTAGATAATTGGATGAGTGTTCATAAATTCAAAAACAGAAGCTTATAAATGCAGTTGCCCTGGTGTGTCAAGTGCTCAGAGACCAAACAAATGTAAGCACACAATCCAGTACTAAAAATTACACATTTCAGCTCTTAAATACACTACAATTTATTTTATTTTTGGTCCATAGTCTTACAGATAATCCTGTTTCAACACAAGGCAGTTGTTAGTATCTCTGATGTCTATAAATCTGGCTACTTTGTACTACACCAGTGGAAATCCACATGCTCCCATGCAGGGACTATATCCCATGCACTACAATATTAATGTAATTGACTACAGTCAGAACAACTTGGAAAAAAAAGGGTGTGAGAGAGAAGATTCTCTGGTTTTACCACGTTTACTTTCTCTGGATTTCCATTTTTACAGTCTTGAACTATATATAACTCATTTGTAATGATTTAATGACATACTGAGACAATTTTAACAGTGTCAAAACATGTAGTGAATTTACCTTTAGACAAAACAAAAGAATCAGCAATCTATCTATGTGTAGCTGATATTGTGCATATATACCTTACAAAGAATTCAGTAACAGCATTCAATTAATATAATTGGAAGCAGACTAACTGATTAAGTGTTAGCTTCTTTCATACAGACTATAATTAAGGTGCTATGTTTGTAAAATACAAAATTAGTATGATTGTTTTATGCTTTTAGTATACTTGAAAATGTGTTTCTATTGGGGGAATATAGGTAAGAACTTGGCTAGGCCTGTAAGGGCCCTAGGGCCATTAGCTTAGTAACTTCCTATGATCCTATGATCTCTACCTCTTGAACAAACTTCTACTGCATGTTAAGCAGAGTGGCACTCATTTCACCTGTAAGTTTAACCTGTATAATTGAATGGGAAGCGTTATAGTCTCCCCAGTATACCTCATCTTTTCTGCCTTGAGGCAGAGGGGATCTTTTGAGTTGTTTTTTTTTTTTTGGCTAGGCTTGTAATGGTCTGCAGAATGATTACCTGGTATGTATTTGCGAGTCTGTGAACCTATGGACATTTATTTATATATTTATTTACTGACGTTTGTTAACTGGGTTAGTTCAACTGAGCCAGGCACCTATTTTCAGTGGAGACTCGAGGAGAAAAGCCTCCAGACAAATTAGTCATGCAAAAGATAAACAAGTACAAAGTGGTCTAATGTTCAAGCACACAAAATAAATATATAAAATGCAGTTCACAGCATAGTACACTATAATACAATGAAAATACCATTACAAAAGTGTGCAATCTATAAGAGGTACTCTCAGTAGTTAAACATAAGAGACATAGTATTACAATAACGTCTGTGTTTTAAATAAAAGAGGGTTAAAAAATGAAATTACAAGTCAGAGAGAAAAAGACAAAAATGGAGGTGCTTGTTCAAATAGAGTAGAAGTGGAATAAGTGAAATAGTTGTCATGTGGGGGCTAGGCATGGGCAGGACCAAGTCTTCTGTAGATAGTGTTTTAGTTCTCTTTTACATTGGTGCCTTTGGGAAATGTTTCTAATATTGAGGGGGAGTGTGTTCCAGACATGAGCTACTGAGTACTTGTTAAGGGAATTTTCAATGTTTGCTTTAGGTTTGTAGATGTCAAGGAGGTGTTTGTCAGTTGTGCAAAGGTGTTGGTGGGGGATGTAGTAAATACTAGGTTAGAGAGAGAGGGGCAAGAAGAGGGATTATAGAGAATGGAGTGTGTGATATGTAATTTAGGAAGTAGTAGTTGATGTCTTAAGGGTGAGACAGTGATGGAAATTGTGAGGAACGTTAGTGGCCAATGTGGCTATTTTAATGTATGGTTTGTCAAGTTTGGGCAGTAGTGTAGATTGAATATTAGTAAGGATAGGGGCAGCATAGAGTAGACAAGGTAAGAGGAGTGACTGAGCTAGAGAGAGTTTGGAGGAAGGTGTAAGGAATTTTTAATTTCTGTAAAGTAGACCAAGTTTCTGGAGTTTTTTTTATACATTGTTGGATGTGTAGGTCAAATTTTAGTACGTAATCGCTAATGGTGCCAAGTAGTTTGCTATGAGGTCTGGGTTTAATGATAGTACCACTGAGGGAGGTGATGGCAAAGGAGGATTTGTGTTGTGCCAGTGTTCTAGGAAAGAAAAGAAGGGGCTTTGTTTTTTTAGGATTTAGTATTACTTGATTGTCTGATAGCCATGTTTCAACAGATGAGACGGTGTCCTAAGTGAGTGCTAAGAGATCAGGAATATTATAAGCAGTGGTGATAACTGTGGAATTGTCGACATATTGTAATAGTGTTGAGAGCTTACAAGCAGAATGTAGTTTGTTAGTGAAAATATTGAAAAAAGAGGGGGCCCAGGACTAATCCTTGAGGTACTCCTGTGTTTATTGGAAGGAAGGGGGCGAAGACAGTTTGCCAGCGAACAGATTGTTACCTATTAGAGAAGTAGCTGGAAAGCCACTTTATGTAGGAACTAGAGAGATAGAGGTCAGATAATTTAATTTAGTTTAGAGTGAGATACAGTATCAAAGGCCTTAGAGAGATCAAGGAATATGCAGGAGATCAGTTTGTTGTTATCACAGGCCTCAGCTACTGTTTGGGTGAAGGAGAGTAGTTCAGTGGATGTACTGTTGTGGGTGGAAATTAGCAGGTTATCATCAAGCAGGTGTTTGAGTAGCTGAGTGTGTATGCACTTCTCAAGAATTTTGCAGATAGTGGACAGGATAGCTATGGGCCTAAAATTAGAAGAGTCAGTAGAGTTTCCACTTTTGTGTAGTGGTATTGTAAAGAAGGATTTCCATATCAGGGGCACAGACTTCTGTAAAGGATTGATTTATAAGTATAGAGACAGGATAGGCAATGTATTCTGCAGCAATTTTAAGAAAGTAGGAAAGTAATTTATTAGCTGAGGGGGAGCAAGATATGATTTTGGTCAAGAGAGATTTGATGAAGATGGTGGAAGCTGTTTTGTTGGGGGATGAGGGAGGGGTAGATGAAGTATTGCTATTTTGAGTTAGTTTTTGGATTGTTTCTATGAAATAATTGTTTAGGAGAGTGTCTGTGTCAATAGCTGTACTATGTGAAAAAGGGATGGGAGTAGTAGGGTTGCCAGGATATAAAAGATTATTAATGGTTGTCAAGAATATTTGGGGATTTTTTTTGTGGGTTAGATTGGGTGAAGCAGAAGAAATTTTTTATCATTATTGACTAGTTTCTTTCACAGGTTTCTAAGCTCTTTGTATTTTTGAAGTAGGGGAGGGGAATTTTGTTTTGACCTATACTTTCGACACTGCCCCTTTTATGCATAGTGGGTATGTTTTGTGAGACAAAGGGCAAAGTTATATTTTATTCTGATTTTTCTGGTAGGTCCTAGTGAATTAAGTATCTCTAGAAATATTTTTGAAAGATTTTATAGCCTCATTGAAAGGGAGGTGATGAAGGAAAGACCAGTTTATGTTAGATAATTTAGAGTTAAAAGTTTCTGGATTGAAGTGGGTGAGTTAGCGTCATTCTCTATAGAGGTGGTCTTTAGGAGTTTGCTGGGAGAGTTACTGGATGTAGGTAAGGGAATGGTCACTTAATGAGTTTGGAAGTGTCCCAGGGTTATAATAAAGATTAGGTTTTGAGGTAAGAATCTAGTCTAAGGTGGGTCCAGTAATGGTGTTTTCTTAAGTCCAAGTAGGGGAGGAGATGAGTTTGTGGATAGTGAGGCTGAGATTAGGAGCTGTAGTTGTAGGTTTAGTCCAGTTTATGTTTACATCACCAAGGATAATGGTTTTGTATGGTACATATTGAGTGATCCATGAGAGAATGCTCCCAAGGATAGGAATATTGTTCCCTGGAGGTATATAGATAGAGGCTATGGAAAACTCTTTGTGTGAGTTTAGGTGACAGTCTACAATAAGAACTTCAGCAGGCTCAAAGCTAACTTAACCTTAGGCAACCATACATACCATAACATTGCCAGTCTATATTCCTTCACACTTCTCTATTCTAATATGAAAGACATCACTTCTCAAATGTTTCATCAAGTTCCAAGTAAGAACACAATTACTCTGGAAGATATCAACATGAACACTCACGACCATCACATTTAAAAGTCCGACAATATAAGGTCTATGTAGCAACTAGTAACCTTACGTAGCCCAAATAAAAAAGCTGGACAGTGTCTATACTCCTACACTGTAGCTAAAGTCTGGAATGCCTTACTAGCAAACATCAGAGCAATAGTAATCCACACGAATTTTAAACTCACACTAAAAAAAAACACCAAAATACAAGCATCTGCCCCTGTTCCAAAAAAACCTAGCAACCTTGTTCCAATCAACCTAGCCACCCCTTCCCTCCACCCCACCTTCCACTCCTTTAACTCTTCTATACTTTCCTCCTTCTTCCCCTTTCTTTTTCTCCTACTTTACCCTACCATCCTTATTCCCTCTCCCCTCCTCTAAAGACACAACTGTCTCATTTATTGAGTCCTACCACAAATATTAAGCTCCCCATTTCTGTCTTCCAATTAGCTGTTAGTCTTAATGATATACATTAGCTAACCTTTACTTTCTTTTAATCTCTTATCACAAAGGTCTGCCTGCAATCTACCTAAAAATCATATACAGTCCTTTCTAACTATATTAACTTTCTTCATACTGAATACAATCAGCCTACCAAAAATTGTAATTAGATAAACTAACTGAACTAACCTATACTCTCTGTATTTCCTGTTTGCAAAATTACTACTGTAAATGAAAATCAACAACCTATGTGTCAATGGGGCTGCCTTGTAACTTTGTAAGTTATGCACCTGCATGCAAATACAATGACCGCTGTACTTATATTTTGCCAAATATTTTTACTTTATATTTTGTCAAATGTTTTTTACTTTATGGAGCTTTTCTCCTCAGGCCTCCATTGAAAATGGGTTCTTTACCCAGTCAGACTTTTCCAGAATTCCCGGTCAACAAATGTCAAATAAATAAATAAATAAATAAATATCCTACCACAATTTAATCTTGAATAAACCATAAAACAATAAATTAGACCCAATGTCTTATCCTGAAGCTACTCAACTCTAGATCTTTTCATTGCCAATATATCCCATTGCTGTAAAGGCAAAATAATCCTATCAAATCTCCCAGGTGACCACTAGCACTTATTGCCCTACTGGTCATTTTAATCCTTAAAATTCATTACACATACTGCGGTAGACATGCCTTTCTCCCAGTATAAACTTATTATGTTGGATTTACATCTGAATTCCTTCATTTGGGCTCTTCTCTACCGAGTCAATGAATCAACAACCACTTTATTGTGCCTTATTCACACCATTTCAGTAATTCAAGACTCCCTTAGTATGGAGAAGGCTAAGAGGCAAAAAAGAAAAAAAAAAGAAAATAAAAGGCTAAGAAATGGTGTCATAGACCTTATGAAACAAAGAGACACATCTTGGTCAGGCTGGAAGGAAAATCTTTATAACCTGCTATTGCACAATACTTACCTCTCCATATAAAATCAGACCAGAATTGTTACTAACTCAGTAAAATACCTCCACCTAACAGCAAAACAAATACCTGGTAGCAAAAATCCCCAGAATTTCTGGAATTAAATTACACTTCTTAATAGATAATTTGCCAACATGTGACAGCATGGTATTATCCCCTGACAATTTCCACACCTGTCCCGCAGAGGATTATAGAAACTTTATGATTTTATCATTAAATAATATTAATAACACATTTCTTAACTGTAACTTCAATTGCCAGCCAATGCAAATTAGCACTCAGTCACATCTCTACCCATTTGCTGAATATGCTGCTACATTCCAGTTCTCTGCAAGCTCTGGCAAAGAAACTAAAAAGCTACTACAGAACCAAAAAATATTGGCCACATCCATCTCCTATCTACGTCTGACTTTCCTTAGGAAAGCAGCAGATTAAATAGCCAAAACCTTATCATTCATTTATAACCTGTCACTCTCCTCATGTAGAGTACTAATGTGCTGGAAACATGCGGTCATTATCCTTCGACCTTTACCTAAACATTCCCAACCCATGGCACATACAGCCTTTTGCCTTATCTCCACACTTTACTAAACTATTCAAAAACACCTATACACACAGCTTCAGAATCACATTAATAGCTATGGTCTTCTTGCTGATAGACAACATGGCTTCAGATGTTTTTGTTTATATGACACATACCTTGGAAAGTGTCAACCACAAACTACTGCTGGCCAAATTAAATGAATTTAATTTTGGGAAAAAACATTCTGGACTAGTTTCAAAGCTACCTTGGCAGCAGGACACTTCATGATCTTTCCAACAACGAACTATCCAGAAATGGAACCCTAACTAATAAAGCCCCCAAGTAAGGCCAATCTTAGGCTAATTGGACCAATTTGGCCCAATAGGGCCCTGCTCCCTCAGGGGCCCTGCAATAGACTATGACAGAGTCTTTACGTCTTACATGACCCAGAGATTTGCCTAAGAGAGTCTACAGCAAAGCAAAAGGGATTTCCTTACTGTCGTCTTGCTCCTGTAGTACTTACAAGTTCAGTATTATTAGTAACTGCAGCTTCATGCTTCTTGTATGGCTCACAGTTAGGTAGTCACTGTCACACAGTAGTCAGTTGTTGCTTAGTGCATAACACAGCAGTTACTCTATCAGAAGTGAAGAACATGATTATTTTAAAGACTACTGGAGAGGTATTGTTTTATTTTGTTTCCCTTTCTGATCATCATCTCCTTTTGGCTGTTCCCATTAGGGGTCGGCAGAGCGGATCATCTGTTTCCATTTCTTCCTGTCCTCTGCATCTTGCTCTGTCATACCAACCACCTGCATGTCCTCTCTCACCACATCCATAATCCTTATCTTGGGCCTTCCTCTTTTCCCGATACCTGGTAGCTTCATCCTTAGCATCCTTTTCCCGATATACTCAGCATCCTTCCTCAGCACATGTCCAGACCAACGTAATCTTACCTCTCTGGCTCTTTCTCCAAACCTTCCTACCTAGGCTGACCCTCTAATATACTTATTCCTAATCCTGTCCACCCTCGTCACACCCAGTGCAAACCATAACATCTTTAACTCTGCCACATCCAGCTCTAACTCCTGCCTTTTTGTCAGTACCACTGTCTCCAACCCATGTAACATAGCTGGTCTTACAACCCTCCTGTAGACCTTCCCTTTTACTCTTACTGGTACTCGTCTGTCACAAATCACTCCAGACACTCCTCTCCACACACTCCATCCTGCCAGTACTGTCTTCTTCACCTCTTTTCCACACTCACCATTACTCTGAACTATTGATCCCAAGTATTTAAACCATCCACCTTCGCCACTTCTACTCCTTGCATCCTCACCATTCCTCTATCCTCCCTCTCATTCACACACATATATTCTGTCTTAGTCCTGCTGACCTTCATTCCTCTTCTCTCTAGAGCATATCTCCATCTCTCCAGGGTCTCCTCCACCTGTTCCCTACTCTCACTACAGATCACAATGTCATCTGCAAACATCATAGTCCATGGGGACTCCTGTCTGATCTCGTCTGTCAACCTGTCCATCACCATTGCAAATAAAAAGGGCTCATAGCTGATCTTTGATGTAATCCCACCTCCACCTTAAATGCAGCTGCACTCCCACAGCAGACCTCACCGCTGTCACACTAACCTCGTACATTTCCTGTACCACTCTTACATACTTCTCTGACACTCTTGACTTCCTCATACAATACCACAACTCCTCTCTATATCTTTCTCTCTCCTCTCTTTGTTTCCCTTTCTGATATGGGGTTAAATAATTATTGCTAATGAAAAAAGTTACAAGAAATAACTGGAATAGTTGGTTTCACACAGCATGAAAAGAAATATTAGTAATCTTAAACATACAGATAGTGATGTGAGGTAACATCTGTTCAGTGAGACGTGTGACATAATGTTATCAATACAGCAGTATGGCTGAGAAATGTTTGCTACAGTCACAGATAGGAGCAAAATAATTACCCTGAAGTAAATTATGAGGTATATGTGTTGAGAGGTGAATGGCAGAGGACAGAAAAATTATTAATTTTACCAACAGTGTTAAATATGTCCAAGGAAAGTAAAGCGTTGCCACCACAGCAAAAGTAAAATAGCTGACTGTTTAATAAAATGCAACAAAATAATGCAGTTCAAGAACCAAGATAATGCTTAATAAAATAGACAGGACAAGCACCTTCAGCTATCTAAGCCTTTTTCAGATCCTGCCATTTCCTGTAATGTAAGGATATTTAAACAGGTAAGCACCAATGAAAACAAAACTATCCAGGTAATTTCCTTCCTTTCAATGCAGGTTTTAAAGGACCATACCATTATGTCCTGGTTCCTTATCAGCACATCTCTAAGTATTCTGTGCGATTTTATATATCTCCCCTCTTAAATTTTCTTCCACTAATTGTAAAACCATAAATATAAATTTATGTAGGATAACTTTTTATATGCCGTGCCAAGGCCATCAGGCGAAACCTATTCCTAAAGATGTAAAGAATTCTTTTAGTATGAAAAATAAACCTGACAAAAGTAGTAATAACCAAAAGAAAATTACAACTAAGAAAAATTTGAACCAGAGTGGTGGCAAGACTTTGCTTTACTTGAACATATACATATTTTTAACTTTGGTAAGTCTTGTCTTCAAAGCTTTCAGTGTTTTTATTTGAGAGAGTTAAATAAATAACACAGTAAGAAGCAATAAGGGCAACATACAGAAAAGTATAAATCAGGAAAGTATGTAGCATAAATGAGCACCCTCATAAGTAGACATGATGCAAAAATTCAGTCAGTCGAATAAGTAGTAAAATAAGAAGGAAAATTACCTGCACAGTCATAACATGACATAGTTAATGTATCAATAGAGAAAACAACATGCAAAAAGTATTAGCAGCATGTACTATTGTTGGGCATGGGATGTGAAGAAGACTGAGGAATGAATCAAGTGATGGAAAAACATGAAGGGAGAGAAAAAGAAAAGTCATAAAAAGATAGAGGAACAAGGGGAAGTGTACAGCTCTCTCATACTCAGGGTCAGGAGATACAGGCAATACTACAGAGTTTGGGACCCTGTTTACTCTTGAGCTAATGTGTGCCTATCTGGTGACACACCATATAGATAGAGAACCTTGGTAGCCAACCAAACGTGCCCCTTACATTGAGCAGACCCTGAGAGAAGAGCAGGAAATGTTGGGCTGAAGGGGTATTCCAAAAGACAAGTAGTAAACACATAATAGCATACATTTCTGATACCTAATCTGAAATAGTCATAAGTTCAAAAAGCCAGCAAATGGAGGCAGAAGTGTGATGTTAAATGAGATGCCCCACCAAAATCTCTTCCAAATTGGACCTTGTAATTTCTAAGGCAGCATGGCCCCCTCAGGCTCTGTTTTAGGTCCCTTACTCTTTTATTTACTCGTTAATGACATTACGTGTGGCTGATCTCACTCGCTCTCTTTATGCAGTTGACACACTTTTGCGTCAAGCAAACAAAATTTCTGCCATCCTACAAATTCAGTTCCAACACACCTCCTCAGATCTCTGTCAATAGTCCAATCAAAATAAGTTTCTGATTAATAAAAAAAAACAATGTTATGTTTTTCATTTCTTGTCATAACCTTCCAAACTTTCAAGTATTAATATCTCTGATAGTGACATCAGCTCTATTGTTAATATCTCTAAGAAGAAATATTTTTGATTAATCCTTGATCCTTCATTAACCTTTAGCACCCACATTGATAACATCATTTACAAACTCCTCTTACATCTAAAACTCTGCTATAAAATCTTTCATCTTCTCTTACCATTACCCATGAAGCTGTGGTTAAGAATGTCCCTCTTCAAAAGTAGAATTTAGAACTTTCCTCTTTTCTGTCTCTGCCCATATCACTAAGAGATTTCAAGTCACGTTTAGTAAACTTGCTGGATTTGTCTTATTTGCCGACTCAAGAGCATACCACTGCAGCGTATTAAATGATTCAAAGTGGCAGAAAGAGACACTTATTTACTTAGCACCCTGTTATATAAAATCCATAAAGCAGTATCTTGTCCTCACTACGAAAAGAAATTCACCATTAGGGAATGGTCTTATTTAAGAAATACCCAGCCATACTCAATTCTACGAACCATCCCCTGTTTAAAAGTATTATTTGTAAAGAACATTCTTCTGAAGTCAGCTTCTAGCTGATATCAGCTTCAAGGCACTCTGTCTGGGTCCAAGAAGACACTCACAGACCACCACGTTAATGAAGATGAATGTAAATGCTTAAGGGACAATGGACAACTGTAACCACCAAGCAATTATTTATAGCGATACTCGCTGTTAAAAAACTATGGTTAGCTGAACTAGTCATACTGTGTACAGTTGTTATGATTTCAGTCCCATTTTAAACTGTGACCAGTATGTATAAGTAAGCTAAAGTAACTGTAAGTCATGTTTTATTGGTCTCTACGTGTTTGACGTATGTTCTGATCAATACCAAGACAAAAAACTTCGGCAACCCGAACAAAACTGGTCACAAACTAGAAACAGTGACTGAGAAAGAAAGAAATGGCCACACAAACGAGTGATGTTATTTTAAGCTTTCTTCCACTTTTATTATACGTGGACTTCTTCAGAAAACCAGGACGCCTCCCTACGTCCTGGTTTAATAACCAATACACAGGAAGTGATGTAAAATCATTAATATCAAACTTTGCATTCATGTATATAAAAACAACACATATTTTGCGTTTCAATCGTGTAACGCAAAAACATAAACTCATATTATTACAACACATTCTTACTAAAATGAATGGTGCCTTAAAAAAGGCATGCTAAAAAATCATTACTGTGACAATTTGTTACCATTAATTTAATTTTCTGTTATATATTATATATTAATCTGTAGAACTTAGTGACTGGAATTTACTAATGTAGATGACAAATCACATTAATATAATGCCTAGTGGCTTTGATAAATCATATTCCTATTATACAAATGGTAATGACTAACATGAATCTATCTAATGTCCCTCTTTTGTTACCACCTATTAGATGGTGGACGTGTACTCATCCAACCTAACATAAATCGCTGACCACTGAACGATCACCATACTAAGATTAGTGTGTAGTGATCCTTTCTTGGCTAGTACCCTTCTCTACTCAAAATACTGAACACACCATAATGGATCTTCCCACGGTCCCTTGCCCAGAGATGAGAACACCAGACTACCCTCAAAGGAAACGAGACCCTAATGTGATGAGTGTGGTCAAACCACTCATCAGTGCACGTGTATATAATGTGTGAGAAATTTTACCAATTAATGCCGTGTGTGTGAATGGAGTGAAACACTCCCATAAAGATGAAGAATGTCTAACTGATATCCCTACCTCCACTTGAGGCGTCTGGTTCCAAATTGTTATTTTGATTCTATCTGTAGTTTAAAAAACATTTGATGTTTATCCCTTCATTTAAGCCTGGCAGTTCATCAGCCCCTAGGCACAATTGCCATATTGACTCTTTTTGTTCCAATTTGTTGTTCAAGTCTCCTTTTAGTAGACATTTGTCTACATAGTCTAAAACAAAAAATTCGAACTTCTTGAAATCTACACATTCCTGTGAGTGTCTTGCCAAGGAATTATTCCCATCCTTATTCTTAATGGCTAAGTTGTGCTCGTATATCCTACGTTTGAGCATTCTTTTGGTTTTCCCCACATAGTACTTGTCACATGTTGAACAAATGGCCAGGTAAACTACATATTCACTATTACAGTTGAAATATTTCTGTGCCCAAAATGTCCTCTTTATGTGTTTAATGGTCACAAAGGAGGTGTTTGTGATGAACCTACACTGTCTACAATTCTGACAGGCAAAAGTTCCCTTCTTTTTGCTGATGTCCCTATTCGTTGTCACTCTTTCTTTGTGATCCCTTTCTAACATGCTTTTTACATTGATCACATTTTTGTATGTAAAACGTGGTTTGATGCCCACACATGCCATAAGATCTTTGTTTCCTAGAATAATACCCCAATTTCTTTCAATAATGCCTCTGATGTTTTCCAGTTGATTTGAAATTGGGAGAGGAAATGCTAGATGAAAATCTAAATCTTTACCTCTATCTGTGATGACACCTACAGAAACTTCCTTCAAGTGTCCCGTCCTGTCCGTTAACAAAATAGGTCTAGCTACACCAGTATGGAGCCCCTGGACTTCATTCTCAATTTTCTTAATCATATGCTTTTTATAGCCCCTAGCCAAAAATAAATTTCTTAACTGCACCAATTCTTTTTGGTAGATGTTGTCCTCAGATGTTAATCTGCTGAGCCTGATAATTTGACCCTTGATCACATTTCTTTTCATGTGAATTGGGTGCAGGCTATCCTTATGCAGATATTGGTTGGTAAAACAGGGCTTTCTGTAGATTTTACTATGTAATGTATTCTTAGTTGAATCAATGTAAAGACTAATATCCAAATAGTTGATACTTTTACCATAACCACTATGTTTGAAAGTCAAAAAATTGGTAGTTTTATTTAAATCTTGAACCATGATTTCAAATTCAATTTTTTCCCCTACCCATGCAAAAACCAGATCATCTATGTATCTTCCATAGAATGAAGCTTTTCCAAAAAAAGGATGTTTTTTTAGATGTTCCTGCTCCCAGTCTGCCATAACAATGTTGGCAAAAGCTGGTGCAACTCTCGCCCCCATCGCTACACCGGAAATCTGTTGGTATATTTTGTTGTCAAACTCGAAGAAATTGTTGTGCAACACTATCTCCATTAAAGTACAAATGGTGTTGATCCTAGAATTGTATAACTCAGTGTTATGTGTCAAATAATTCCTTAAATGCTCTATACCAGACTCCTGATCGATGCTAGTATATAGACTCAACATCAAGTGTTGCGAAATTTATTTCTTCAAGTTTGATGTTGGACTGTCCCAAACTTTCCAACAAATGCCAAGAATCCCTGATGTAAAACTCAGATTTTTGCGCTATTTTATTGAGAATGTTGTCCAGCCAAACTGATATGTTCTCAGTTTTTGAGTGTTTTGCCGATATTATAGGCCTAAAAGTGATTTCCCCATCATCATTGTGTAGTTTAGGTATTCCAAAAAAATTACCTAATCTTGGTTGCTCTACCATCAAAAAATCATAATCTAGATTATCTAATTCATCCTGGCATAGCATGTCAAAGAGGTGAGTGTCTACCCTCCTATATTTATTAAGAACAAAATCCATGCTGACATCTTTGTAATATTTGGTGTCATTAAGCATAGAACAAATGTCTTCCACATAGTCAACCTTGTTCATGATGACTAGCTTTCCCCCCTTGTCAGCCCTCATAACCCTGATGTCTGTAGAGCTAGACAAGTGAGACAAAGCATCACGTTCTCTGCTAGATAGATTATCTTCTAAACCCCTGGTATCCATTTTTCTAAATTCCATTTCACATATTTTTTGAAACACTTGTAAAGTGCTTACTAGTGCTGGATTGAATGTACTAGGTCGTTTTAGCCTTCTACTATCTTGGATACCATTGACTGCTATTATAGCAAATGCAATTACTAATTTTTATTATTTCAGCAAAGACAGTTTTACAGAAATAACTTATTTGCTGACTATTTCTATTGATCCATCTAAATGGTTTCTTAAGCAACCAAGCAGATTATTTATCATGGCATGGCTTAAACTGAAGATTAGAGAACAGCACTATATTAAATATAACACCAATGAGGAAATAAACTTCCCACACCTTTTTCTATATGCTAAGGCTTCTGGGCTTAAGTTTGTATTTTGTAACATGCAGAAATACATTGGATGATCTGCATACTAATCTTTAAGGAAATCGATTTTAAATTATTTTATACTCTATTCTATTTCTCATATCAGTACAACAATATTCAGCAAACACAGGACAACTAAAGGATGCTTGTTTCATCTTCATACACTGCAAAGCATTTTTAAAGAATTTTAATGATTTGGTTCCAACACCATTACTATACCACTGTGTTATTATAATTCTTCATTATCTTAAATTATCTTACATTGGGAGTACAGAGGCTTAACATTTTGATTGTACTGCATAGAATGCAACACACCATTCACAGCACAGCAACCAAACTCTCAAAGTAGGATTTACAATGAAAGACTGGTTGCACATCATAAAATAATGTAACCAGTTATATCCAAATTCCAAAACAGCCAAATTGAAATCCAAGAATTATCAATTTAATTCCAATAGTAATAACGCTATGTTTTATATTTTTAAGAAAATATAAGAGTACATAAAAATGCTTTGGAAATGTAAAACAGATTGATTTAATTATTAGTAGTCTGACACTGAAATCACCACACAAAACATAGTTATCTCTTTACTGAAGACTCTTTTGTTGGCATACTTTGCAAAGATTATTTATCATGCCTGTGCAGTTTTCAAATACATATAAAAAACACTAAGTCAAACTGCTGCAGAAGCCAAAGATAATATTAAGAATTAGGGGCTCATATAGTCTGGGAATGCTCCAAACTCATTGTTATAGACACATGCAAGCACAATGGAATGTCAACTTTTTAATAACTAAACAATTCCTACCATGGAAAGTAGCATGTCCCTGTGTCCATATGCAAACTTCCAGTTCTGTGGCTATTACTGGAATGGCAAAAAAATATGTAACTAGGAAATGAAAATTCAGACAGAGAGATCCATCCAATGGCTTTGATGTGTGTGTGCTTGTCAAAAGGTTTTAACATTGTGAACAAGGGTATGGAAACAAAAGTAAACAAGGAAGTGAGGACTCTTAAAATGTTGACCAACAAAGAGGAAACTCTTGATAACTTTCTCATCATAGAGATGTTGAAGAAAGAAGTTCTTCAGATTTGCAGGAATATATCTGAGCTGTAGCTTGATTTTTACACACACACACACACACACACACACACACACACACACACACACACACACACACAGATATGTAGATATGTGTATATATATATATATATATATATATATATATGTGTGTGTGTGTGTGTGTGTGTGTGTGTGTTGTATGAACTGGTGATTTTCTTTCCACAGAAATAACTAAGTGGCTTATTAAGGAGCTTGCGAGTTTATCATGCAAATGTCTTAATTATTGTTTTATCTTATAACATTGATTACAAGTCATAGGAACCAATCGAAATAGTCATTCACCCTTCCTGTTTAGACAAGGTATGCTTAAGATATGTTTACAGATCATAGTACTCATCCAATACTTTCCAATACCAGTGACATATATATTTTCAAACCCTTTGAGAAAACTGATAAGAAAGGTTAAAATATTATTCAGATAAACTGTAATTTTACAGGCTCAGCATTCCAGTCTATTCCACTTTAATCTACCTTAATTTTAAAATAACTGTTAAACAACACATTATGCAAAATATTGTCTACATTTTGTACAAATTGCTATCAGCTTATTGATCTGTTGCAGATTTTGAATTTAAGACGAGTAATTGTTAATATCCCAGCAGTTACAGTGTGCATTAAGACTCAGAAGCTTTAAGATTCTAAGGGAGGGCCTTCCCAATTCTTCTCTGTGTCAAGTAGAATAAGCAGGTAAGATGAGACTGGGAGGAGTGTCAAATTTATAGTAGCAGTGGCAGCTGAAAAGTCAAAGCGCCATTTAATAATAAGCAGAGTCACACAGCATTGAGTCATACAGCAGTTCATTTAAACAATAAAGCAGTTAAATGCTTGCAGCTAAATAAGAAATCCTGTTTCTCAACTCTTCCCTCCCACTAATTAGCTAGATTGGATTTCTTTTCAGTCAGTGAATTAAGACAATATATATTAAGCAAACAAGAAACAATGCAACCATCAATAAGACAAAATGTTCCTAATTTCATAGAACATATAATATTATTAATGAATCAACCCATTAATGGAAAGGGATACTTATCATCTATTTATAAAACAAATAGAAAATAAATAAAAACTTATAATAATGACAAAATACGGGACTATTATAGATCAGTTAATGGGCAAGTACCAAATGCTAGAGATAAAAAAATTAATTCTTCTCTCTCCAAAGCAGGCATCACTTTCATTACATTGGAAACTCTTTGCATGGCAATTCATACACAAATATTATGTAACCCCTCACATAAAATGGAACTTACATTTAAAAAAAATATTGGCTGTTGGAGATGTGATTTAACAATAAAAGCAGACTGGCAACATATCTTCTATGAATGCCATTTGATTAAACCATACTGGAATAAAATAAATTATTTTCTGCAAATGGTATTCAATGACAAATTCCAGATTTCTAAATCTCGTATTTTGTTTAGCGTACCTGTACCTGACTGTGTAACAAGAACAAAATATGTAATCTTCTGGACTCTCCTAGCCCTGGCAAGAAAGAACATTACATCAAGCTGGAAATCCAAAGCTTTTCCAACTTTTAAGCAATACAGGAATATGGTGTCAGTAGTATTGTAAATGGAAATGAACACTATTAAAGGAAGAACTGAAAGAACTACATTATATATAGCATGGCAAAAAGTAACTGAAATGTTAAATAGCAAATTATAATCGGGAAACAATTGTATAGAAAGTCAGTTATATGCCAACAATAGACACCCTTGTAAACACTTTATTTTGGTTTTAATGTTGATATCTGTTTACTGCCTTTAGCTAACCTGTTTAAATAATTTGTAAATACTTCACTGTCATAAATAACCTGTATACATGTTTTTCTTTTTGAAAATGAATAAAAGTATTTTCAAATAGTGAATTGAAAAGGAATTTTAAACTGACCCTACCCAAAAACTTTTTAAACTCCAAGAAGAAAAAACTTGGAATGAAAACAAAATTCATAATAAAACAAACTATATTATAAGAACAAAATAAAATATATATATATAAGCAAGCATTCAAACATTAAATGACTAAATGTAATGCAAAATCAAATCCAGTCAGATAAAAGATGAGTAGCACAGTACTTTAATTAAAAAATAATGCAGTTGAATACTTGCAGGTAAATAAGCTAGCACTTTAAGTCTGAAGAAACAATAAGAAGAGATAAGCTATCTGACAAATGGTGAACTTTTATTATCCATAATCAGCTAATTTGTTAATGAATATGATGAGAACTGTCTGCAAAATTAGAAGTACAGTGTATATAGGAAGATCATAATTTTAGTAGGCAGAGGGTTAGCACACTGAATGCATTTAAATGATAACTGCCTGTTATAGATTTTGTGACAATTTCTGTTATTCAGTTTCTTACTTAAGTCCTAGGTTCTTGTTATAATTACTGATATCTTAGTACATTACATTACAAAAGGATTGGAAGTGCCGAACTCTGGAAGTAGTAATTATAAGTACAATAGTGCTCAAAGCTATTCAAAGCTGCAGTGAGATAGGCCTTCTGCCATTGCTCTGCTGTGATATTGGAAAAAGATAAGTGCTTATTTTCAACTGTTTTCTGCACTTCTGTTTCAGTGCATACCTCTTTAATCTGTGCAACAGTTTTTTTAGATAACACACACCCACCCAGGTGCTGTTGTGGTTTTAAAGCTTGATGGCTTTGGGTGCCCGCCTCTAGTATAAAGTTGATTCTGGACACTCCTCCTAGTCACATTACATCAGCTGATACTACTGTTTACAGTGAGAACTCTGTAAAGGCCCACACCTTTAGCTTCTCAACCTCGAATTATATTATCATCTCCTGTCTCCTCACTTCCTACTAAAAAAAAAAAAAACTGTACCTCTTCCTACTTCATTTGTTGCTTGTGCTTAGGAGTTCAACTGAATTTAGTTTGCCATATTTATTACTGCTTGTTGTTAGCCTTATTAAACTGATGGCAGTATTCTACTCAATTGCTGCTTTATTTGTGCTGTCTTTTGTTGTTGTAATTGTGAGCTACTGTTTTAAAGCAATCTACTGATTAACTATATTTCATTGCTATTTATTGCAATTCATTACTGTTTAACTGCATTTTAATGCATTTCGTTACATGTTTAGCTGTATTGTTTCCTACTGTGAGCTCTGTTCTTTTGACTATAAGTGGTTAATCTGTGCTTCGTTGTGAGTTTCTTTACTGTGTTCTTAACCTTAAAATTGAGTAGCATAGTCTAGATACAGGTCTGCTACATCCAGAGCTTCAGCCGCATGGTTTTTACCCTTTTTGAAGTGTCCCAGCTTGAAATTTTCCCTTAGTAGCACTTGCATTATCACCTAGTAGTACTACTCTTAGGCCTTTCTCCCTTTACCCTCTTAGCTCTTTCTGGCCTCTCTCCCTCAGTTTCTGACAAATACGGATGGATAATTTCCTACGTTTTCTCCTGCAAGTCTGGATGATATAGGCATCGTGAGACAGTGTAGCAACTGCCTCATGTACATGGACAACCTTCCACTACTACCATCTAGGAAGACAATTTGCGAGAGATGCAAATACATCAAGCACCTAGTGTCATTGCTCTCTCCCGCCACAAACCAGTATATCCGGCACTGAGAAGGTTGGCACAAACACAAACACCACACCTCAAATACCACTCACACCTACAAAACACACTCCCACATATGTGAAGGTGCTGAACAAAAGCATACCCAAACAAAAGAGACCTCTGAGGCGTAAACACACGCAAACTCCACTACCCACCACACACCACAGCCACTAAGGCCTTAACATAAACCCAACATATCAGGCATAGGAGACTCCATTGTGAGACACACAGATGTACCCCTCACCAGGTAGGATAAGGAGAGAGTCACGGTTAGTTGTTTGTCGGGTGCCAGAATCCGCCATATCACCAATGCACTCAAGTCTCTCAACAGGTACTGTTATGACTCTGTCATAGTCCATGTTGGAGTGAATGACTTGAGATGTACCTCCCTGGACTAAATGAAGAGAGTCATGATTGAGCTCGCTGAATATGTGTCCCAGGCAGGTATGTTCCTAGCCTTAAGCAGCATTTTACCATCATCCAGAATGATGCCTGAATACAAACAGAAAATGATTGACTTTAACAATTGGCTTAGTTTCTGGTGTCATTCCATGGGGATCCAGTACCTGACAACCTGGGATGACATGACTGACAAACCAAGATACTTTGCCAGAGATTACCTGAATCTGCCTCCCTTGGGATTTAGGCTCCTGGCAATGGCTCTTGCCTCTCACATAGTGCCTTTTTTAGGCAATGCAATGAGGTCAAACTACCAACATGAAAATTTCATCAAAACATAAATTAAAGGCCATGCTGCTAAATGCTAGGAGTCTAACAATGAAACTGTATTCATTGCAAGCATTCTTAACTCTGGAAGAAGCTGACATTTGTGCAATCACAAAAACTTGGTTCAAAGCTGCGGAGAGCACCCCAGCCATACCAGGTTACTTATCCTATCATTCATTCAGACCCCAGACCTGGGCAGCAAAACAAAAGGAGGTGGAGTTGCAATATATATAAAAGACATACACACCTCTAGGATGGTCAAACAGTATAATGCACAGAAAACACTCCCGGTGCAGTTAACAACTGACAAAACTCCTGTTCATATCATAGCTAGATATAGGCCTCCAACTTTGACTCAAGATGCCCACTCCACCTATCTGGACCTCTTTGAATCTATCAATATTCAACCCTTTACCCTGATCCTGGGAGACCTTAACTATCCAGCCATAGATTGGAAGAAATTCTCATGCCAAAACACAAATGCCCGGAGATTCCTTCATTTCGTCAATGCAAATTCCTTGGACCAGTTGGATGACATCCCCACAAGAGGTGAAAATATCTTGGACTTGGTATTAACCAACATGAGTAAACATGGTAGCATCCCACATGAGTAACCATGGCAACATCCCTACAGTGTCATCGTCCCTGGTAAGATCCAACCACAAAGCTGTTACTTTCGAAGTCACCATCTCCCTTGACCCCCCACCAGCTAGAGTCAAGCAAAAAAGCTTCCCCAAAGCTGATTACAACCTCCTGAGGGAAGGTATAAACAGCTTTGCACCCCCTTCCCTCCATAGGGACTGGCACATATGTCCAAACCTACACCAAAGTACTATATGAGCATTTATATAGGTGCATGGAATCAGGAATACCAGACAGGATGAAATCATCCACCTCAAGGAAGAGTAAACCTGTCTGGTGGACATCTACAATAAATAAGTTCTATAATAAAAGGAAGCAAATTGCTGTCCAGGACCAATAAGGAGCAAGTGCCTAATTGGAAGCAATCTCTCCTTAGCCTGAGCAAGCAAATAAGAGCATTTGTGAAATCCTCCAAACCAAACATCGAGTCCAAACTGGCCACATCTATTAACGACAATCATATGGCCTTCTTCACATATGTCTACCATCTCAAGGGAAGCACCCAGATCTGTTCAGAACTATGGTCAAGGGCACCACATACACAAATGCTGTAGATATAGCCAACCTACTGGTAGACAAGTTCAGTGAAAACTTCACTTCTCTGTCCCCCCATCAGTAAAACAGGACATCCCCAGTACCTGACCCCTCCCCTTATCTCTAGAGAGCAAGTCATCACTGCCCCTCAAAGGCAAGAAATACAGCTTCCATGGGACCCGATAACATCCCAGGCTGCATCTTACATAAACTCAGGCAGGGACCTGCAGCATCATTAGGCACCCTATTTAACCAAATCCTGAATACTGGCTTCATCCTAGCCAAGTGGAGGATAGCTGCTGTCATCCCTTTGCACAAAGGTGGAGCATTCACCAATCCAGGAAATTATAGGCCCATCAGCCTAACTAGCCTGATCTGCAAGACCATGGAGTGGATTCAAATGCACCTCATTAACAAGGACGTTGGCAACCTCCAGACACTTGATCCCACACAGTTTGGTTTTGTCAAGGGGAGGTCATGCCTGTTAAATTTGGTTGATTTCTTTGAGATAGTCACCAAGGCCATAGATGAGGGGAAGGCAGTGCATACCACCTACCTTGACCTGGCCAAAGCCTTCAATACTATTCCCCACTCAGGTATAATAGATAAACTCTCTCAACTAGGCATCAATCCATATGTTACCAGATGGGTAGCAAACTCGCTCACTGATAGAACCCACCTAGTCAAAATAGGGGAAGAGCGGTAACAAGCATTGTATCTCAGGAATCGATCTTGGGGCCTCTACTGTTTGTGATACACTTCTTGGAGGTGCAGGCCAAATCTAGTGGGCTATGCCTCACCAAGTTTGCAGATAACTGTAAGCTGGGTGCTGTCATCATTTCCCCTAGTGATGTGAACATGGTCAAAGAGGGTATCACCTAAACAAATGACTGGTGCCTGAAACATGGTCTCAAACTGAATGCCAAAAAATGCATCATCATCCCTTTTGGGGAGAGTGATGTCCCCACAAATTATCACATTGATAATAAGGTCCTAAGCACACATTCAGTAATGAGGGACTTGGGCACCCTGGTTGATAGCAAACTGACTTTTGACCACCATATTGCCTCTGTTGTACAGAAAACTTTCTACATGGGCCACTTCATTACTAAGGGTATCTTATCCAGGGACAAGGTATTCATAACATCCCTATATTCTTCCCTAATAAGACCCATTATTGAGAACAATGCCCCTTTTGGCATGTACCTCACAAAGCACATGCAGCAGCTGGAGAGACCACAAAGGTTCCTCACCTGGAGAATCCAGGGCTTCAGACATCTACCCTACAAAGATAGGCTAACAGCCCTGTCCCTCTATTCAGTTTACTACAGACTCCTCAAAGGTGACCTTTGTTTGGCATACAAAGCTATCTCAGACCCTGCCCTGATGGGACTGCTGCATATCTGCAAGTCAAGCGCCACTCGTGTAACCTGCACAGACAACCTCAACCTGGTCTGTGACATCAACAGGATGTGTTGGTGGGAGAGATTTGTGTCCCAGAGACTCCCTGTTTTGTAGACTAGACTCCATATCCACTTAAAGCAGAGTACCTCATTAACCCTTTTTGAGCGCAACCTGGATAACTGGATGGGAACAGAAATTACATCCCTGGGATCCAACCTGTGCCCCTACCGGACAGTGGCATAGGGTGATGACTTGTTGGAATATGGACTAAATTCTTGGCTAGGCTTGTAAGGGACTCAGGGCCAATAGCCTAGTAACTTCCTATGATCCTAATCTTTTGAAATTCATACAGGTAAAGATTGTCTACAGTAGAGAATTTTATATGAAACTAAAGACTTCAAAAGCTAAGTTAGGTTCTACCTAGGAACTGTTTACCTATACAAAAGAAACAGACTGCATTAGGTATAAGAAAGTCTGCTCAGTCAGGATGTGATACAAAGTGACTACTTCAACAGTTTATAAAATAGATGAAAGTAGAAGTGCACACTGTATCAGATTACTGCAACTCTGTTACCATTCATTCACAGCCAGATAACCCACACAATAAATTGTTATTAATTTGTAGGATAAGTCATTGTCTTGGATACATAGATGGATACACAGATGAGTGTTGCATCCTTCTGCAGCACTAATTATTGAATGCTTTCTTCACAGGTAGCTCATTGCTAAGAAGACATGCATGATGCATTGTCTTTGACTCCCTGCTCCCTTTACATTACCACTAATTAGCAGTGCACTCCATTCATGGGGTGAATTTCCTGATATCCATGTCCCAAACATATAACAGCTTGGTTATAACCTACGACCCCATCGTAATCCTCTATACTATGTACCTCAGCAAGATGTCAGGATCAGTCTCATGACAGAACACTTTGTGATTGTCATATACTTCTACCTCTTTACAAATGTTTTATGTATTACATTTGTTAGCATCATTTTCACTTTCTGTTGCACTATTTGTGTGCATTGGTAAAATCACTTTGGTATTGTGCATTGCAACACATATCTAGTTAGGAAACAAATGTACATGTATTTGAAATCAGTTTTGTGGCTATTTCTAAAATATTACAGGATACAAAGCACATAATTTCTCCATAGCTGGCATTGTATGTACTTTTGCAGCAAAGTACTAATTAATTATCTGTATTCTTTTAACAGTGCACTATATTTGTACTTTCTGGACTCTGTCATGGCTGTAGAGAGTCAAAGAGTCTATGCCCAGTTCATTTACCAACAAGCCCATTACTAGCAACCATTATCAACAGTTCCTGGATATACATGTCCTTAGGGTACAAAACAGTTAACGACAGATTATATAAATATATTAGGAGAAATAAATGAGTAAGGCTGTTTTATAACGAGTATTGTAGGGGCCAAAGAAGAGTTACATTGTAGTATAATTAATAATGCACGCATTCGTTTGAATTCAGAATTATATTAAACCAGGAATGGTGGTTACAGAGAGAAAGTAACATCTCTTTTTTCAGATATTAATGTCACCCTTCAAGTAAAGCAGGTGATTGAGAAGTCTGTTTTGTATGCACTTGCACTGAAAATGAAGCGATTTTTGAAGGAAGTGTAATTGGTAGTATTTTGTATTATATCAGCACTGAATCACGTGAAAGAAAATCGAAAGATTCAGCCCTGAACCGCTTAAAGAAATGTTAAAAATTTTAGCTTCTGAAGATTCTTGAAGTGATTTGGTTAGCTTATATTTAATAAATACATAATAACACCAGATTAAAATTTTAAGAAAAAACACATGCAAAATATTTTGTTAATATTAATATTATTATTGGTCTTCTAAAATCATAAAATACAGTGGCATGAAAAAATACTAAACCTATTTTTAGAAGTTCTAATATCTTTTAAAAATCACTTATAAGAAGCAAACACTCCCCCGGATTCAGCAAGCTCTGCACGGAGTGCAGGAATAGTACAAGAGCTGCAGCACGCAATATGGCCGGCGAGTGATCGAGGAACGAGCTTCCGGGATGTGCACGAGTGCTCCTACACTATTCCTGCATGGACACCACTGCTATATGTTAATTACCTCATTTGCTGGTGAAAACCATGCAAATGAGGTGAATTAGTGATCCAGGAAGCAGGCAGGTGTCTGTGCAGGAACAGTGTAACCTGTATAAATGTATTCAGTTACTAACCGAATACATATCTGCAAATTACAAAACGGAGGCATGACAGCTCAAAAGAAAGCATGTATTCAATGTAGTAAGCATGCCAATAGCAACATATATGGCCATTGGCATGAGAAATAGTTGCAATTTAAAAACAAAAAACAAGTTGTTTTTTTTTTTTTTGGCCGATCTCGGCAATTTAAGCGTAGGGCAGTGGTGTGCAACCGGGATCACCACAAAAATAAGAAAAAAGGGGGAAATAAGCTTTTATACCCAAATCAGCATTTTGCCATAATAGTCATAGCATGCATAAGACAACAATACCAGAGAATAGTGGTTGCTAAGGGGTAAGGCTCAGTGTGAGTGTGGTAACTATGAATTAACTTTCAGGTTTATGTAAATGAGGGGATTGATACTGAGTCACAAATTTCCTCTCAGTGTTAGCTTGCACCCAACCGTGTAGGTGCAGCAACACCATTGTATAAGTCTAAGAGGTGGATGACCTCATAAGGGGGAGTGTCATGCATGCTGTAAGCTTGTAGGAGTTGTGTGGCCTGTGTTTGCCCTTAGCTAAGCAAAGCTAAGGAAGGGGGTGTGTCTCACATTGTTGAGCACTGTTTTCCCTGCTTACACTGCTGTGCCCACCATGCACCGGGTTTCAAATAAAAAAAAAAAAAACAGGAAATAGTAGCTCTGTTTACATCTGAGCACTGGGCATGTACGGCACACCTTGGGGCTTAAATGGGAAGGCAATGGGAAGAGAAAACTGCAGTAGGAAGGCAATCAAGGAGAGCTAGCATAGCTGGCAGGTGAAATGTATCAGGATCAGCCAATTAAACAGACAGCAGCCCAGCACACTACTATAAACTATACAAACACCTTTCAGTCTGGTTTTTCCCACAAACTCTTCACCACCGGTGTACACAGATGGTGAAATTTTACTTGACAAAACTCACAAAATGTTAGGGGCTACTGTCATTCTCCTACATCAATATATGCAAGAGGCTGAGGGTGATGACAATGTGAATGCTGATGACCAACCGACAGTGAGGAGGAGGAGAAGAGTGTACAAACCCAGGGCAACTTACCAGGGGCAACATGAGCTGGAGATAGTGGAGCACTATAGGGTGGACAGGGACATTCTACAGCAAATTGTTGAGCTGTGCCGTCCCCACCTGACACACAGAGCCAACAGAGTGGAACCCATCCCAGTGGATACCAAGGTATGTGTTGGCTTAAGAATACTAGCCACAGGTACCTTCCAAAGGGCAACTGGGGATATCATGGGGATCTCACAGGCATCAGCTTCCAGGGTACTCCACCAGTTCCTGGATGCCATGTCAGCACATGACGGTGAGCACATATATTTCCTCAACACCTGTGAGGCATTGACCAGCAATATGTGTCTCTTCCACCAAATAGCAGAATATCCTGAGGTAGTGGGTGATATAGACTGCACCCACATACACATCAAAGCACCACCCAGTGAGCAGGATAGGTTCTACATAAACCGCAAGGGCTTCCCCTCCATCAACTGCCAGGTCGTGTGCAATGCCCAGGGCATTAACTTGAATGTCTGTGCTGGCAGCCCTGGAAGCTATCACGACTCCCACATCTGGCATATTGCACAGCTGTACCAGTCATTTGCCACTGGGGACATCCCATATGGCCACCTAGTGGGGGATGCTGGGTACGCACTGGATCCGAGGCTGATGACACCCCTCAGAAATGCACACACACCTGAGCAAGAACTCCATAATGAGGCACACACACAAACCAGAATCATAATAGAGCATGTGTCTGGGATGCTCAAGTCATGGTTCCGCTGGCTGGGCATATCCAGTGGAGCCTTGCAGTACTCTCCAGCTACAAGTACACAAAAGTTCATAGTATGTGCCATGCTACACAATATTATCCTGCAGAAACAGCTGCAGCAGGAACAGCACAGGCAAGGCCACACAGCCCCCCACCATTGGCAAGGCCCACAGCCCCCCACCATTGGCAAGGCCATCAGAGGGATAGAGTGACTCGAAGGAGGAACTACCTGAGCCAGTCCATATAGGCAGGAGGCATGCCCGGTATGTCCAGGCCTTGGCAAAGAGGCAATGCATAGCACATACACTGACACAGTAGGGACCCAGGGAATGACACCTCTCTCTGACTCGCACATACAGTAAAAGGGATTCCAAACATGACACTACCTGTGCTTTACCATGTATAGACAGTGTACTATGTGCATCTGACATATTCAGCCCTCCAGCACCGTCCTCAATAGTGGCCCAGCCACAAGGTAATTCACTCTTCCTATCAATTACTGAATGGTGTAGTATGTTCTGATAGTTGGATCTATGATATGGATGTGAGCATGCAAGGGAATCGGATGGCTGAATGGGATGGCAGCAAATAGTGGACACATATATGGGCAGCGTGAAATCCATAACAGATACTGTTGTCAACATACTAGGCAGTACTAGACAAGGTGGCAAATCCCACTGCAGTGCATGTGGTGGCCCAAATGTGTGTCCATAGGGCACACACATGCATGTCAGTGAGCCTCACATACCTACCACCAGCCTCAGCCAGCAGGACAAGTGTAGATGACGATAAAGAAGTGATGGTCTAAGGCCTCCAATTGATGGCAATGGTGAACAGCCCCCCTCCAGACCTACACAGGCAGACTACAACAGGTCTGACTGTATAGGCAGACTACAACAGGCAGACTACAACAGGCAGACTACAACAGGTCTGGCAGTTGTATTTGTATGTTAGTTCTGAAGGGTAAGAAGTCTGAAACGGAAATGTAGGTCAATAAAACCTAAGATCTGTACTCTACTGATATGCCTCTAGTCTGCATGATAGGTCAGAATACAATATGAAATGGAAGCCAACAGAGTACCTGAAATACCAGTACAGTCATAGCAAATGTTTAACGTCATCAGGTGTGCCCCCCCCCCCCACAATCCTATGTAGAAATGTAGTATCGTGTAAGTGTGAGGAGTAATATCAGTAGAGCACAGATTACCCGAGCTGGCCCAATCTACAGGATAGATGTTGCATGTGTACAATATGCAGGGGTCTGTGTGTTTGGTTGTGTGTTTAATATTGTCTGAAAGTGGTCAGCATGTAGGCATGGAGGGTTGTGTCTCGGTGGCCTATGGGCAGTACTGTTGTTGACAGGGCCATGTTCAGACAACTGCAGTGCCAACACGATGCTTCTCAGCAATATCCATTTCAGCAGTCATCCTTACTCACTGTCCAGATGTCAATATCTGTCATCATCTGAAAGATGGACATTCCATGAATGTGAGCCCATACATACATACATACAGTACACAGGTGGAAGTGCCCTAGACAGAGTGCATAAAATGCAACTGTCAACTGCACACAACTTTGGAATTGTACATACAGGTTAGCAGCACATAAGTTGTCCATGTAGTATGGAATACCGATGTAGTCTGGCCAATCACTGGCAGGCCACAAAAAGCACAATTATGAAGTAATGAGAGACTGCCTATGTCCCCGCACAAGGCAGCATAAGGGTAATGTCCCGGGTATATCTGTGAGTCAGCTGCAAGTAGCTTCCATATCAAACATGAACTCAGCTCACCGCACCATCAGCCAGAGGTTTATCACAGGTCATATCCTTGCTGTTGGGAATGAGTACAGTATGACCCCACTTCTGTATGGGAATACCCACAGAATGCAGCATGCTGAAGAGGTGTCCTATGCAGGTGTGTCCCTAACTGTAAGCAGCACCTGCCTGCATCCAGACCAATGGATCAATATGGACAGGACCTATTGCCATTAACACTTTGCACACTTACCCTGTCACCCCAGGCAAATACACTGGCTCACAGCCTGGAAATGTAGGAGTGACAGAATGCACTGGTCTGCTACAGATGGTCTGCATCACTACCAAATGGCCAACAGTCTTCCATCAAAGGCCTGTACCCCACCCGTAGTGTCAATGTATGGTATTTCATGGGGTCCTAACTAACAACTTAACACAGTCAACACAACACAAATGGAAGGCCATGTTGACAAATCCCAGTAGCATGCTCCCCATGTCCTACTGCATGAACTGTGGACCAATCCATAAATACCGCTGGGATGAAGGGCCAGCTATAGGGATACTTCTCAGATGTTGCTCGCGTAATGTTAGAAAGGGGATAGAATAACAGAGTGAGGGTGTGTGTGAATTCTGAAACTCTGATGTGTGCCCATACTGCCCCTGCCTGCAAATGCAGTAATAGGTGGCTAGAAACCTGCTCATAAACCACAATGTAAAGGGAAACTGACCTAATATATGTGCCCTGCCTCTGGGTAACCTGGGTGAATCTGTACAGCTGAGAGCTATGGCCACAGCAGGATATGGCCATTCTGTTAAGTCGATATATGTACAAGAAGGGGATCCTCAGCCACCATAGTACCAAGGTACTGGACCATTTACACAGATCCATCAGCAAGTGTCTGTAGCTACCCCTCAGGAATGGCAGGAGTGTGCAAGAATGTGTTGGCTGTGGACCACAATACTGGACTCAGCTTCATTCATCTTGTATTTCCCAGGAAATAACTGTGAGCAAACAATTATATCTGTCAGTAGTTGATGACATAATACATCTCAGTGTAAAACAGTACATATGTCTGGATATCTCTGCTAACACCAACCATGTAACACAAGCAGCACAGACAGCAATAGTTACAGTATCCCTCTATCTGTCGCCCATTGTGACTCCATATTGTCAACCTATCTACAGATATCAGGTTTCTAGCTGTAGGTGTAGAACACCAAACCCTGGACTGAAGTACAACTCTACCAGGAATGGATTCACACACTCAATATAGAAGGTCATACTGGGCATGCTCCAGAAATGAAGCCCATGTCTGACAAAAACAGTGGACTATGCATATCTGTCATTCGCAGATGTCTATGCACACACACCAAACTGTACATCATTTATGTTTCACACACACACATTGGATAGGAATACTCAAATATATCCAAAGCCAGCGCACTATAATATGTGAAACATACACACGCAGAGATGTGGGGAAGAGAGAGGCAGACAGTGAGAGAGAGATTTCCATTATCAGGCCTGTCCCACCCACTACACATCCAATTGGCTGATATCACATGATGTGCTGATATCAATCACTGTAGGTATTCCTTTTGGTAGCCCTCAGCCCTATAGTGTCTGTGGTGCTTGTGATAACTGTGTAACATGATAGTACAAATCAGTATTCATGTAGCATTTTTATAGTCAGTCCTGTCAAATGTAAAGTTGTGTGTGACTGAGTGTGTGTGTGTGTTTCCAGAGCAATGATTTCTGGCCCATTCATACACAATGCACTTCCCATTGCCCATGTTAGCACTCCTGCTGATGTCAGTCACCTTGAAATAAACCATCAGTCAAATCTCAGCACTATAAGCTCCATGGTGCTCATGATAACTGTGTAATACCATTGTAGAGCATGCTAGTTAGGTAGGAGTTCTACTCTTGGTCCTGGCAACTGTGATAATGTGTGTGTTTGTGTGAGAGAGTGTGTGTGTGTGTCTTTGTTAGCACCTGATCTTGTGGGCATTCACACTTATTACACTTCCATTACCCTCCTTTAGCACTGCTGCTGATGTCACTCACCTTCAAAGATACCTTTGGGCAGCTCTGCAACATATAAGCTCAGTGGCACTTGTGATAACTGCGTAATATTGTAGTGTATCAAACTATTTAGGTAGGAGTTCTAATCCTGGTTCCAGCAACAGTGATAATGTATGTGTTTATGTGGGAGAATGTGTATGTCTTTGTTGACACATGATTTTGTGGGCATTCACACTTACTACACTTCCCTTACCCCTCCTTTAGCACTGCTGCTGATGTCACTCACCTTCAAAGATAACTTTGGACAGCTTTTCAACATGTAAGCTCTATGGTGCATGTGATAAATATGTAACAGTGTAATAGCCATACATAGAAAGGTAGGGATTCAAAACTAAGTACTGGAAAGTGTGTGTTTGTGTGCGTGTCATAAGTATCCTATTGGGGTGATTATATAATAACAGGATCCATTGCGGTGTGGGTTTTACTACATTATTATATTGAGGACCTATATGTCCCAATGTCCACATTACAAGGCCAACAGTTGTCAAACACTGTAGAGGTTGTTATAGACAATCCACAGCCATAGATGTATACTGCCATGTGCAATGACGATGTGACAGTAAGGATTAGTGAACAATATAGGCAACCATTATAATACCCAGAGACCACTCTCCACCCACTGATCATACACAAACACACTTGGCTCTTTCTCTCTTTCTTTCTTTCTCTCTGTCTCTGTCTCTCTCTCCTTCTCTGGTAGATGTAGAATAATACTTCTGTTTTACATAGGCAGCAGCTTGACTTTTGTAGGTAATGCTCATGATTAGCTGATGGCCTGTGCACAAATTGGAGTACACTACTTGCTAATTGCATGTGGAACAGCTGTGGTATCATTCTTATAGCCAATTGCATGGAAACACATTCCTATAACTAAGCACTTCATGTGGGTGTTGACCCTTTTCCTCCACTGTGAGCAGGATTTCATGTGGGTGTCTAACAAACAACATCACAGAGGGTAGTTGGAAATACCTCTTACAGCAAACACTGTGGAGACAGGCCAACAAACTGGAGTGGGATGTTCCAGACATGGGGACAGAATGTAAGTATTGCTGTTCTACATTTGCAGTAATGTTGGTTTAACAGTGCTTGTGTGGATATGGCTGTTCTGCATGATTTAAAGTCTGGTATGACAGTGTTATGTGGTTGAGAAAACTCTCACCTGTAGGGCTATCTGCAGATTGGCCAGAGTCTGGAGTCTTAGATGTGGTGTGTTACTCACACATTTTCTGTCTTTATAAATGCAGTAGCATACTTTGATGATTGCAGTCAGTAAATGGTAGCATCCATGTGTGTTACTGACTTCATATCCCTCAGAAGAGATATGTTACAACAAACCCTGTTACACCAGCAATTTTCTCGGTTTATAACAGCAATATGTCAATATCAGCCCTGTGTTTGTGCCTCTGTCCCCCGAGTCTGTCACTCTTTGTCCATATGTCATGCAGTAAGAGGTGGATATGTACAGTATATCATTTACTCGCATCATTCCTGATATCAAACCAGTGATATATCAGACTGCCAGACATATTATGTATAGGAGGCCTTACATTTGAGGACAAAACCTGGACATTCTGTTGTAGTCTGTACAGTAGTGAGGTCTGTGTACTTATGGTGATTGTTGGCAGAGTGTTAGTATTGTGTAGCAGTGTATTGTGAATATGTTATTTGGCCTGTGTACAGACTGGGGTAGATGTCAGTGTTCTTGGTCCTGTTCTATCTGACGTTGCATGCTGCTCCAGTTTCTGGTTCTCTATCAGCTTACATGTTTGTAGGGCCAGACTGAGACATGTCCCATACTACAGCCAGGCATCAGACTACACTGTGAATTGGGCCAGTATATGTAGGGTTAGTGTGTGAGTGGCAAATATGATGATGGGTTTTGTTCACAAAGTCCATATACTGTACTATTAATTAGGCTTACCATAATGTGACTGTGACTGTGTTGAGACTGGTTGTGGATATGCACTTTCACACTGGTGTCTGTTACTCTGTGCTGGTACATGTTACTCTGTGCTTTTACATGCCTTTAGTGCCTGCTATATTTGCAATTACATATGTATTCCCCATAGGAAAATTGGGTTAGTGTTGTGGCAGTCTGCCTGTAGTTTAGAAAGTGCTTGGTGACATGCCTAGCAGCTCAGTGTATTTACCCTAGTGTGGTGTTATGTCCAGATATTTGTCAGATGTACTGTTGCCTGGCCACCATACATGTTGTGTATTTCTGACAAAGCAGTGGGATGCTGTGAAGATGTATGTCACTAACTAGTGGGAAGTATGTGGGCTTGGGACCTCTGCTCCTCCAGTTAATATGTGTTAGGAGAGACAGAATGCTGTGAATACATCTACTTTGTGAGGTTATCTACTCCAGTAGTTGTGATTTATCCCCATTTTCATGGCTTTAAAGATTCCCTTTGTCAGACTTGGCCCACATTTCTTGCACTAAGGAGTTCTGTGCATACCTCTTGACAGACAAGATTGTTTTTGACTGTCCACATTTATTGCTCATATTTCTGCTGTATTCCAGAGGATCATTACTGTGATTTGTGTGGTACTTCACTATGATGATTATATGCTGTCTGTCAGTAACTGATAGTGTGCATGTCACTTTCAGAAGAGCCTTCCTTCACATATATGCTGACACAACCCATGTTGTAGCGATGTAGCGACATTCTACATTTATAACTGCAATACTAACATTACGTTCCCTTGCACTAAGAGGTTGAGAGTTATGGTGCTGAGGTATGACTCCACTACGTGTTATGGATATAGTGGTGATGGACAGGTTGACAGATGAGATCAGACAGGAGGCCCCGTGGACTATGATGTTTGCAGATGACATTGTGATCTGTAGTGAGAGTAGGAATCAGGTTGAGGAGACTCTGGAGAGGTGGAGATATGCTCTAGAGAGCAGAGGAATGAGGGTCAGCAGGGCTAAGACAGAATATATGTGTGTAAATGAGAGGGAGGGTAGAGGAATGGTGAGGATGCAGGGA
Source organism: Protopterus annectens (assembly GCF_019279795.1). Lineage (NCBI taxonomy): Eukaryota > Metazoa > Chordata > Ceratodontiformes > Protopteridae > Protopterus > Protopterus annectens. The sequence continues at coordinate 1,035,468,661 of NC_056741.1, forward strand.
GTAGAGTTGGTAAATGTGGACGAGTTTAAGTACTTGGGATCAACAGTTCAGAGTAATGGTGAATGTGGAAGAGAGGTGAAGAAGAGAGTACAGGCAGGGTGGAATGGGTGGAGAAGAGTGTCAGGAGTGATTTGTGACAGTATCAGTAAGAGTGAAAGGGAAGGTCTACAAGAGTGTAGTGAGACTAGCTATGTTATATGGGTTGGAGACAGTGGCATTGACAAAAAGGCAGGAGTCAGAGCTGGATGTGGCAGAGTTAAAGATGTTAAGATTTGCAATTGGTTTGACTAGGATGGATAGGATTAGGAATCAGTATATTAGAGGGTCCGCTCATGTTGGACAGTTTAGAGACAATTGGTTTGGACATGTGCTGAGGAGGGATGAAGGGTATATTGGGAAAAAGATGCTAAGGATGGAGTTACCAGGTAAGAGGAATAGAGGAAGGCCTAAGATAAGGTTTATGGACGTGGTGAGAGAGGACATGCAGGTGGTTGGTGTGACAGAGCAAGAGCCAGAGGATAGGAAGAAATGGAAAGAGATGATCCGCTATATATGGGAAATAGCGAAAGAGAATGAATGATATATAGATATATATATATATATATATATATATATATATATATATATATATATATATATATATATATATATATATATATATATATATATATATATATATATATATATATATATATATATATATATAAATATATATGTGTATGTATATTTTATATATATATATATATATATATATATATATATATATATATATATATATAGATATATATATATAGCCCATATCCTTGTTATGTGTAAACACGAGTGTTGTATATACCTGCTCAGATGTATCCCACCATATTTATCTGATATGGGTATATTTAGATATAAAAACATGACTGATTCAACACTATTTTCACTAACAAGTAGTAAACAGTTGTAGTAGTAGTCAAAGTAGTTGTTCATTACTATTCAGTATGTAAACTGAATGATATATGTGAAAAAGCAACAGATATTTTTACACCTCAGACAGCTTAGTGGTTAAGTGCTTCAACTACAGTCTAGAGGGTCCTATGTTCAAGACCTGCAAAGTCTGTTTATTTTTTTGCTAGGCAGAACAAGTACTGTTGGATACAGAGTGGTTAAGGCAGCTTTAATCGTTTACGTTGGTTTGCATGACGGTAAGCGGTGCTAACATATGGTTAAACAAATACGCACTTACACCATTCAGGATTCTCTTACCAGTGCACAAATCTGCTTAGCATTTACATTTAAGCAATGCTTAAACCTGCTAAGCATAGCTCACTCTGGTAACCAGTGATCATATTCCAGTCTGATAAAGTAGCAGGGTAATGACATCTTTAATAAGTGTATTTAATTCCATGCACATAACATGCTCCTATGTGCTGTCATTACAGTAGCAAGGGGTGTGAGTGTACTGTATGGAACTCCTGAGTATACATGGTTAGAACCACAATCTTTTCTCTTTGTATGTGTTTCATACTTGGGTAGTATCCCAGGTTATATGCAGCCACACTTGCATGTATTGTATCATTATGTTACTACTTTTAACAGTGTTTTTCCAAGTAAGAGTAGATTGTAATACTGGAAACATACACCCCTACATGCAAAGCTGGACTCTGAGTACTGACGATTGTGTTCTTGATGTTTGAGCTGTATGTTTTTATGTATCTCTGATTGGATATTGATCTGATATGTTGATATTAACTGTAGACTACTATGTTTTTAGGACATGTCATTGAGGACTGCTGTCATGTAGTAATGACATACCTATCAGTTTCAGGCATCTATCTATCAAAACATTCATCCTAATGCATAACCTGTTGGCTAGCTACTTTCTGTCTGTTCTCTGTGCAGTTGTGCAGATGTCAGGTATTCATCTTGGCTGCTTACAGACAATCTCTGATTGACTGACACTGACATGTCTGCCCAGCTGTGTTATGAATGCCACAGCTAGGAAACCCCACTCTGTATACACCAGATGCCAAGGATACCTCAACCAGACTATCACAGTCAACAGAACATGCTTGGGTACAGGTCCTTAGACACTGGCCATGTTATGCAATATATGTTGCATACATGTCAATTGGAGCACCTTACTGGCCCTCTTCAAGAGAAAACCAGATGAGTGAATGTTAAATTTAACTGTCACCCTGGGGATCACTCAAGTGGCATCAGTTGATAGATGGCCTGCTGACAAATGTCAGATGGCATGTTACCAGTGTACTCATCTGTTCATGGACATTAGCCTGGTACACACCTTGGAACACCTGCACCTATGGAGCTCAGTACTGACAAATGTGTGTGTGCATTATTGAGTATAACAGTGTCTGTGTGTTTGTAAACTTGTAGTTGAAAATACTCTGAGGTCCTTCTCACCCACTACACCCCCATTGCTATACTTAGAAAGGTCTGCTGCTGTAATTCACATTAAATGTACCTTGTGACACTCTTCAACCTATAGACTACCTGGAGCTTGCAGTACCAACATAACACTGTTCCACAAATGGGTAGATAGACGTGGGTTACCCTCTGAGTCCTGGCAAATGTGAGTGTGTGTGTGTGTGTGTGTGTGTGTGTGTGTGTGTGTGTGTGTGTGTGTGTGTGTGTGTGTGTGTGTGTGTATGTGTGTGCAATTGTGTGTGAGTGTGCATATTTCTAGGAGACAGCATTCTGAGGCCACATTCTCCAAATACACTAAACTTTGCCATATTGCCATACATTATAAGGGATGGTGATGTTGCTGGCATTAGGAGAGCCATGATAAAACCCTCACCCTACTATCCCTGTGGCATGTGCAATAAATGCATACCCCTGTAGTAGCAATAATTAGATAGACAAGGATTTGTATTGCAGTCCTGGTCAATGTGTGATTGTGGGTATGTCAGAGCATTATCATGGGCTTCAGTGAATACAATATCCAGTGTGGGGTGGGGGTGCTGGGTATACTGTCTTTACACCATGGTACCCCCAGCACATGTCCCAAGGTCCAATGTATGAGGACCGCTGTCACCATCAACCATACAGGTAACTGATGACACTATTCAGCCCAATGATGCATGTGCTGTGTACAAAAACTCTGTAACAGTATGGACTCACTGACAAGGTAGTCAGCACTGCTAAACCCAGGTCTGTCAAATGTGTTTATGACTGTAGGTGTTTGTTAACATGTATATGTCAATATGTTATACTATGTATTGACCATTAACACCCAGTACATCCCCCATTACCATAATGTACAAGGCCTGGTGATGTTGTTCACTTTACAGGAAGCTCGGGACACACCTCACCTTACAAGCTCTGCAGTGTGTGCAATTAAGGTCAAATACATTAGTAGCAATAATTACCTAGGTAGGGGTTCTAATGTCAGTGTTGCCAAGTAAGTGTGTGTGTATGTGACGGGATCTACTTCAGTTTGCAGAAAATATATTTCCCAGGAGATCATTTGTCTGAGAACTAATTGGCAAATGTAACATTTCAAAGCAATCATCTTGTAGAATTTCATTCCATCAGAACTAGTAGTGGATGTGTAAATGCCCTCTTCCCCACTGTACAGCTGTACAGCGATACTGGAGTTGGTATATATAGTTGGATTTGGTTGATGTGGGCACAGCCACCCACATTGGGATTTATTGTTGTGCGTATCCTCCCGCTTAGTGTGTTGTTATACTGTACAGTTTATGTTAAGAGGTTAAGTAGTTGTTAATCACACTATGTGTGGTTCTACTCCACCCCACACACGCCAAAGTGGGGGGTTGTGCCCCCACACCAGCATACCTATGTTTACCAACTCTAGGACTGCACTACACTAGGGAAGAGGACATATACCCTGCCAGTACCGTTTTCAATTACATTAAACCAGCAGACTGATTATTTACTGATGTGATGTTTTGAGAATTTGGTCTTGATGAAATTACATAGGCCAAAATGAGTTCTCTGCAAAATGAAGTACATCCATATGAACAGTATTCTGTGTATTGCATCAACACAAAAAGCTTATGCGTGTGCGTTATTCACAAACATTTGGTGTGTACCACCCAGTACACTTAGTGTCCACTGTAGAAGAGCTGCTTACATCAGCCACCATGCACTCACCTGTATACACCCCTCAGACCTATCAGCCATGTAGCACATGCAGTAACTGTTATACAGACCTGTTACTTGTGTTCAGCTGTACCCAGGATATGACATAGTCAATGTGTCACCACAGTGCCACACCCTTGTAGAAAAGGACAGCAGACCAACCTCCTCCTCACACATAGACACCTAGAACACAAACAGAATACATTATGGAGACCACAATCAGTCAGTGTTAATAACAGCTATAATGCATCATGGCTGAACAGCTACACACCCTGACATGTAAGCATTAAACATTCCAGCTGACAACATGTTAAACAGCATTACATTGCTAAACTTTAGTACATTCACCCTGTTCACCAGAACCATAATATCATGTCTCTGCATCGATGGTATGGATGACAGGGATGTGGCATAGGTATCATCATATGTACAGGGTGTGCTGTGGGTTTGCCAGAAGCCTAGGCTGAGCCATTTGGTTGATATCATGTTTGGTGGTTAGGGGATTCTTTATTAAATTGCCTGTGTAGACATGGTGTGTGTAGGTATGGAGGTTCCCTAGCTGTGTTGGTGATGTGTGTGTGTGCATGTATGCACACAGTTCTGCCATATGGCTGCCCTATACAGGTGTATGTTGGACAGCTGTGAACCGTACATGGCAGGGTATACAGTTGCGGACCGTACATGGCAGGTTGTACAGTTCACCACATCTGGCCACGGACATGGGAACTACACCTGCCAGGGGTTGCATGGGCACCACCAGAAAGAAGCCCAGATATGGTACTCTTCCTTGACGATGACAATTGTCCGCTGGATCTGTGTCCCTGTTGGGACCAGCCAGGACCACATGCATATGGCCTGGTGCATTGTGTCTTTGATTCTGGATCTGACCAGTGGATGAAGAGGTTTAAGATATTCTGTAAGAAAGGCAGATAAGGGTTCCGTCAAGTATCTCCGACCCAAAACAATGCATCTGCCAGGTGGTTTGGTGGCATTTTTGTGTATTTTTGGAAGTAGGAATAAATATTGTGACTTCAGCTCCTGCACCATCAATTCCTGTTTGTTTCTCAAATCAATGATCCCTTCTTCCAGCACCAAATCCAAAAAAGCATCTATTTCTTCTTTGAACCTGAAGTTAGGGTCCAGAGGCATTTTCATATAAAACATGTTATTAGACAACTGTGTCAAGGCTTCAGTTTCATACATTTCCCAGTCCATGATAACAACTGCACCCCCTTTATCAGCCAGTAGTATAACCAATCCATGATTTTTGCTAAGTTTTTGTAGGGCCTCACATTCCAGTTTTGTTAAATTATGTTTGATACCAGCATGTGGATCCATGTTGAAGTGTAGTTCTTTCAAAATGCATTATCTGAACACAGAAACATGTCTGTCCATAGGTGGAACAAAAGCAGATTTCTTGAAACTAAATTCAGTGGATCTTTGAGATTGATCCGAGTCCGAAAAAAATATTTTTAAATTAAGATTTCTACAAAATGCATCAATGTCATCCACAAAATTATGTTCAGCTACAGAAAAGGAAAGAACAAAATTCAATCCTTTATTTAATAATTTTATTTCTGTCTCAGACAAAGGACTGACGGACATGTTGTGTACATTATTGACATTTATTGTGTCAAAATTCTCTTCAGTAGTTGTTGGATGTTTGTTACTTCTGCAATGTTTCCTACCCCCCCGCAATATTTTTTGGTCCTAAAAGGTCCATGCTGGGCCTCCTTTTCACTACAGGGGACTCCTCCAAGGAGGTATGGTCAAAGTCTATGGCAGAAGATGAATCCTCGCCAGATATTCCCCCCTGATTAGGCCCTCTATGTTTAAGTATGGACCTAGGTCTTTTCCTCCTGTTAGTACCCTTATTGACTGTTCCCTGAAATCTTACACTTTTGTTAAGACCGAATGGTCTACCTCGGTCATAATCTAGTGTGTCTCTATGAAATTTCTGAGTCTTCCTTTTTACCAATTGTCCCTCTAATTGGGAGAGTTCTTTGGCTAAGACCTGTAGACATGTGTTGAAAAAGGATTCACCCTCATAAGCCTTTATGTCCTCACAAATTTTAGTTACCTCCCCTATGCTTGAATCAATAGTTCTCTCATAATATGTAATCAAAGTATCCACAAAAAGTATAGATGCTGTGTGTTGGGCCAATGCCCAGTCTTGTGTTAATTTTTCATCTATTTGTCCTACCAAAGGTTGTAAACGAACACGTAAGCCCCTAGGTGTAATGCCCCTTAATTTATATGCTTTAAATAATTTTAAATGCCATATTGGACCTAAGTGTTTTCATCCCTTTAGTAAGTATCTGAAACTGACTGCTACATAGCAATATATTGATAAGGCCAGCTCCTTTGCCACAGAACAAGATAGGAACACATTTTTAACTTACAGCCACAGAGACAAGGGAAAGAGGACGGCCAATGTACATGATATCCGAATGGTTACCACATTTGGCAGCAACACGGCTAAATTTAGGAACATCATTCAGAACCATTGGGACATCTTATTAGCCAATGAACATTTAGCTGAGATACTACCTTTAACGTGCCTTTTTTCCTACAGATGAGGCCGTACGATAAATTCATACTTCACTCATTATAAACGTCCACACCCTATGCTGACTGAACAGACCACCTTGTTTGGGGATAAGTAAGTGGGGAGCTATCCCTGTGGACACTGCAGTTTTTGTATTTACATAAACAAAACTACTGAATTCACAAGCAGCAACACCTCACAGATTTTTGACATTAGGTGTTTTGCCAATTGCAGCAGTGAATGGGTCATTTATCTGGCCACTTGTTTTTGCTCTGCGTTTTACGTAGGGCAAACATCATGAACTGTAAAACACAAAATAAGTGAACATCTTAGTGATATCAGGACTAAACGTATTTATAATGCATTGTACAAACATACACTGACCCATACCCCTGCCAAATTCAGTTTTGCAATTATAGACAAACTCCAGGGACATAGAGCTAACAAAGCAGGCTGGCACTCCATTTTAAACAGAAAGGAATCAGGATGGATTGTCAAGCTCAGAGCTTTGTTTAAGCCTGGTTTAAGTGAACATAATTACATTTTTGGGATGGACCAATTGGAATGTAACCGGTTAATTAATTGAGTATATAAATGTGTGTAGAGCTGATGGATTTCAATGCACTGAGGAAGGCATTTTGTTCTGCCAAAACCGGTATGCCTATTTGTTTTTTATTTTATCTATATCAATAAATGTAGCCTTTTACTCCTATTTGGTGCTGGACCCTTTTTTGCTTTCCTGATACTTTTGGTTTGGTCTGTGCACCTAGTCCTACGTGTGTGGTTTTTGGAATATTCATAATTGTGTCATTCTCAAGGGTCGTGAATGCTGTCAAATGCTCCCGGGGCATTGTACCTGTAAGACATAAACAGGAACAAAGGTCACAGGACCTCATACTGTTGTCCACGTGCACATCAATAGTGGATATTACTTAATAATCTAGACTATACCATAACACTTTAAGGTATCATGGCATTGATATCTTGCATTATACTCCTGGCCCTGACCTGTCCAGTTCCCCCAATGTTGGACTCTTAATGGCATAATCTATTATTCTCCATTCATTTCTGTGTAGAGGGATGACAGTGGCCATCTTCCATGTGGATGGTGCGTGGATGGTGGCAAGTCTGTGTTTGACTGTAGTGTGTGATGGAGCTGTGAGCACATGCCTGAGTTCATGTAGGAGGCAGACTGTGATGTTCTCATGCCCCATGAAGACTTGCTGTTGTTGCCATCAGTCGGCATTATGTACATGCTCACCACTGATACGGGCAGGAGTGTGGATGATGTACATATTCCCCTGTACAAATGTTGTTCACAGGAAGCCACTGTTCCCACCTATCCTGTCTGATTCAGGTTGCCTGTATCCATGGCATGTGTGTATGCGGTGTGCTTTTCCCCCAGTACAGGTCGACTTGTGTTACTGCCTCTGAGACTGCGTACATATGTGGAGAAACGGTTGCAATTGGCCTTGGTGGTTTGGATATGTCTGATTTCTAGTAATAGCCTTACAGGAAGTCACCTGTGAACCTACATGCTTGCTCAGATAGAGGTGCACTTGCTTTCAAGTTGTGGTCTGCATCTATGTGTCCCTGTACAGCCACTATAGCAACCTATTATGTGCTTTGTGTCTTGCTGTTGTCCACCAAGGAGGATTATGCTATCGTTGGTGGAGACTCATTGTACAGGTCAGGTACTACTGATTCCATATAGCTACAGTGGTATAAAGTTTACACACCCTTTACAATGCATGGTAGTTATGCAATTGAAACATGACCCCACAAAAGCACGTCAACACACTCCCCACCTGTGATGTGACCTATAGCTTGCTCAGTTCAATAGGGAACACAACCTGTCCTGTGAAAACATATGGGAATTAATAGTCAATACAGCAAGCCAGTTGAATGTGTGTGTGCATACCCTTACACTGATATGTTGTGCAAACACTTGCTGAGATGATTACAGCACCCATTTGTCTTGGTTTGTACTCTAACGTCATATCACATCTTCACATGGGAATGATTGCTCACCTTCCATGAAACAGCTTTGTTTCTTTTTAAATAGAATTGTGCAGGTTATGGGTCACATTTGAGGTGAGAAACGTTTTGACATGACTTTCTGTGGTCTCATTGGCATACAGCACACAGACAAGGCATTCCAACAGGGGTGTGTGCACTTTGATATCCAGTGTATATGGGTGTTGATATAGCTGTTAGTGGTAGGCATGGACAGTGGGTCATTACACAGTCGTACACTTCTCTGATTACTACCTGATAAGCATGCCTACTGTAGTACCCATATCAGTGTCATGGCAATGCAACAATCAGTATCAGTACACATTTTATTTTGTTGTATGCAGTGACTGTGATATTACACACATGTGCAACATGCACATCCTATTTTCTGGACTGCTTGTGACCCATGTTATTACTTCTGTGCCTTTCAGCTGAACATATGCATACATACACATGCTCAGGGGATACCTGATATACATTTGTGTTCTATGTCAGTATGGCATACTGTATTTACAGTCTTGCAGCTCAATCATACGTCTCAACCTGTTATACCAGGATGTCTGGCATTGGTCCACATCACTGGGTGACAACAGGGAAATCAAGTTTGATAAAGCATTAATATAGCTGGCATAACACAAATATATGTGTATGAGACTACAGATATCTGTGGCAACTGTGAACATTGTCCAGCAGAACACTGTACAGTTGGATGTTATTAATTCAACATATCACATGCAGTTTAACACACACATCTGCAACAGTGCTTTACTATGCTCATGCCCTATATAGGTATCCTGGATTTACAATTCAAACATGTATAATACTCATATTCACAGGTAACATATGGATATGGGCAACATCCCCATTAACTGGCCTAGCAGTGGCACAGACATGACTGTTTGACAGACACTTTAATGGTTGCCGTATGTGAGCTGTCCTTTCCCCAGGTGTATCAGGCTCCTCAGCTGTGACCCAACCTATCCACCTCTTAGAGCATTACATGTGGACAAAGCCTAACATTTGGGGGGTATATAGGGACAGATCACAGATAAGCCTATTACAAACATATGAAGTTTGCAGCATGATACATTTTGCATTACCATAACTGTTCTGAAGGTGTTGGAGGTGGTGGAGTCTGAAACTCATGTGTCTGTCATTACTTCATTACTTCCATCTCCAGCTATTTTCCAGACTAATATAGATGTTTGGAGGAACAGAACAAAGACTATGATGGCTAAATCTTGACATTCTGTGAAGATCTGCACAGTCGACAGGTATGGTCCACTGCAGACAGATCCAGATGCTATGTCCATAGCATTTGTTCAGCAGGACATCATTA